>NW_027249143.1:712500-826402 GCF_030848795.1 Temnothorax nylanderi
CAAACTCGCGGCGCACTTTTGCGCGCCAAGTTGTGTGGATTCACGAGATCCCGATCACGCGCGCGCACGCGAGAGAGAGACAGAGAGAGAGAGAAAGAGATGCACGATTCACCGCGCAATATTTAATCCGGAGTGCGAATTAAATCATCATCTCTCGCATGCGTTGAAGCGTGATATGGTAATTTTACATGTCAGCTCTAAGGTCGCGAATCGAGCGTTTCCGGATTAATTCATCGCGTCTTATCTGCGCCGCGGATCTAAGAATCGTAGCGTTCGGAGAATTCTGAACAGATTCTGAGAATTTGAGATTCTGATCTCAATTTCACACACAGAACATTAAGTTGCGACACGGAGACATTGCGAGAAGTTTATTAATTAAGAATTTTCGATAGCTGATATCGAAAAAATAAAAGAGGCGAGAAACTCTGAAGATCTCAAGTATTCGAAAGCTTCAAAGTCCAACTGTTCAAACAGTACGCGTTGTCTCTAGCATTCAAACATTCAATAATTTATAATCTCTCTGAAGCTTATCATAGTTTTAAAATTCAAGTATATGTTAGGCTTCAATGTGAATGAGAATTTTAACATCGGGACATCAATAGAAATGTCAATTTCAAATTTAAAAAAATCAGGATTAATAATTTAATTTTGTAGATATATTTAACATCTAAAATTAAAATTACGAGAAACATGGAAGCATGACTCGGAATAAACATCAAACAATCTTCATTTCACCTCATTTCCATCAAGATTGATACGCGGACCCACCTTAACCGGATATATCTTGTTTATCTTCGTTAATGTATTCCCCTATACGCCTCTAAATTCTTCGACCCATTTTTCACAATAGCTTCTATCTTTGAATATTAAATACGTGTGCAGAAACTCGACTATTAGCAGCCATTGGACTATTTAAATGTCTATTATACAACACAGTATATTTAGAATATATTAAATTTATTAATATTAATATCCGTTATTAAAGCACAAGTAATTGTAAGATATTACTAACAAACGAAGCAATCAAGTTGAGAATTCAGATTGATCGCCATACATACGAGATTCAGGAGTGCTTGTGACCGCAGACAAGTATCCAAGACGCTGGCGCTGTGAAGAGATGGAGGATCTCTTACAATTAGATTTAGAAGATGGACACTCGGGAACTCGAAAGTTTAAAAGGTCGGTCGGACTTGACAAAGCCTGTTCGGCAAAAGACCGGAAACGAATTGCGATACGAACGTATTGACCGCTGCGGCCGGGAGGACTGCCTCCGATGTATAAACAATGTAAACGTGCGCACCAGCGCACCAGCGCACCTTCGCGATCGTGAGGTAGCGTTCAAGCCGCCGCGCGTTCGCCACGGCAGTTCGTGTGGCACTGCCGCGCGAGGTCGTCGAGCTTCGTTGCCTCCTAGGTAACCAACAACACCTAGACCGGTGCCTGGTGTCTCATGTTCAAACATGCGTCACGCGATCTCTTCGACCCGTTTCAATTAGCGCGACCCGGTTAGTACATCGCTGCTCCTGTTCCAATTTAACTATATTTAGGTAGATGGGCTTTCGCAAAATGAACAAGTAATTAAGGACATCGAGAGAAAATCGTAAAAATCGCATAAAGTAATATATATATATATATATGCAATAATTGCGCAAAAGGATATGTCACAGCGCGGAAAGAGCTTGGCTGGAAAGATTGACTGATTGATTAGAGCAGATCTTTCTCCTTTTATTTTCTTTATTAATCAAACAAGTGTTTATCGTATCGTGATACGAATTAAAAAACACATGGTTTATTTTAATCTTCTTTTTTAAATTTAAGACAGGTCGAAAGGGGGAATCAAAAGAACTTTTTTTTATTACTTTGTTCCACTTTGAAATTATATCAACTATACAATCACCATGTTTTCAAGTTCCTAAGACAAGTTCCTGAAAGAAACGTTTCTTCAGCTAGGACGATTGAGACTTTTAGTCGGTCGCAAACAATGATTCTCTGAATCATTGTTATTTCACGCTGTGCAGTATTCTTACAATTAGAGACAGTACACGGTTTCCGGTTTGTCAATATTACCTGCGGCGAAGTGTCGTTGACAATTAGGCTACTTCGGGGCTAATGCCGAAGGCTCCTTTTATGAAGGATCTCATGCTCAGGCGATGGTGCGTGTTGCGTGATGGCAGTCGATCTAAACTGAATCATATAAATGCCGGGTTAATGAAAAGATATCTATTAATTAATAATATTACAATTAGCAAATGTAAATACAACGTAATATTATATTAAATTATCTACTGAAAATGACAATTTATATAATAACAATGGAAAGAATCTCTCTTTTGTTTTATTAGTCTTCTTCTAACAGTCTAACTCAGCCGTGTTGTATATAATATATATTGTAACGTTCGCACAGTTCGTCTTAGGAAATAAGGAAAGAATTATATTGAGAAACTATATCTCCAACGTGAATATGATTTTGTATTGTGTATTCAGGAGCCCGTAGAATTGATTAAATTCAATAGAATTATTACGTTAAATTATTACATTTATCGTGTTTTACAGTGCTCTTATATATTTCATAAAGAGAAGAAGCGCGAAAGAAAAATTGCATCCCTCCTTCAGGTACGTTACTCGTAGTAAACACCGAACACGCTGCACTGAGCGTGAAAAGTGCGACCCTCGAAAGAGAAGGCGGAGTATTTATCTCTTTCGCTATCCCACAGGAAACCGAGAGTTCTTTCCACGGACTGACTGGCCTTCTCGATTATCGTGACCGTGACGATAATCTTGTGTCTGGAAGGGAAGAAATTTTTTTTTATACAACATTCGAGGAATTTCAGTAGCTGTAACTAAAGCAGCTAAACTTATCGACACTTATCGACACTTACGATCAAATATTAATGAATTTTTTATAATGTCCGGAATCTTATAAATATCAATCTCGTGCATTTAGGATAACTAAATAAAATTATTATATCTAATATTAACAACACCGGTCTATGATAACAGCCAGCGAAACGAATATTAGTTGTTTTATTATAAGAGTCGGTCAGTAATAACTCTCTAATAGGGGCATGTTACAACTGTTCGGAACCGATTTAAAATATGTTTCTCTTTGAAATATTAAATACAAAAATCTAAGAGATACATATTTTTTAATACGTGTCGAATCATATGTTTAGGGGATGAAAGACTCCTTTGAAAAAAAATCGGTTTTTCTCTTTCAGGGCGAATATCGATCAACAAAAGATAAAAAAAAATTGTGAAAATAAAAGTTGAATGGTTGGAAGAGTAGGTACTTGAAAACAGTGAAATAAAAATTTTTTCATTTTTTATTTTTTATTTTTCAAAATATATCCCCACTACTTAAAAATTTATTTTTTTAATTGAAAATTTTTTTTATTATTAAATAAAAGGTAATTTTTTTTTACGAATTCAACCATATATAATAAAGTTATGTTTCGAAAACTCATTTTCGAAAATTAATTACAAATCCCTCTGTACATACGGTATCCGTGCCCGTCTATGCGCTCGACTATTCACGTTCTGCAATCACGCACCTATCGAAGTTAAGCTTCTTCACGCGTCGCCGTATTTCCGTTGCGATATCGCCGCATAATTTTGTGGCCTCCGCATCGTCGTACGTGATCTCGTCCAAACGATTGTTCATCACCGATCTCACAATCTTGTCCACTAGATCGGTCTTGAACGGATTCTGCGGCTCCATGCGATAAGTGTTTTGATATTTTAGTACCTGCGACAAATCGCTGTATTTTCGACAACTTTAAGTTGTCCTTCTTTCTGTAATTTGAGTCTAATCTTCCCTTAATTCGATTATATACATGTATATGTGTATTACTATTATATGTATATTCTTTATACTATATATTATATAAATGTATTTTACGTTATTAAATATATTTTACATTTTATACATTATATTATACAGGGTGATTCGAAAATACTTGCACAAACTTTGGGGGTGAGTCTCCACGCATAAACAAGAAAAAAATGTCATATACACATACGTCCGGAAATGCTTGTGTGGTTTATGAGTTATAATCGAAAGATTACATTTCAGGCCTGCACCTAAATCCATTAGATTTTTATCTGTGGAAACACTAAAAGCCCTAGTTTATGCAACTAAAGTTGTAAAATAAAGAGACGCTTCGCCGACGCGTCTCGTAGATGCCTATACAAAATCATCTGTAACTTACATTACATGGGATCTTTGACAGAGTGCGATAGTCTAATATGATCCGACGTGTCCATGCCATGCGTGCATTCAAGCAGGTGGAGGACATTTTGAGCATTTGTTATAAACTATTAAGTGTATAAACAATTGAACTGAAGATATATTACACTGGTCGTATGTCATTGTAGTTGTGTTCTGATTTCTGTCAGTTTTTGTCGAAAGTAATCTTTCGACAAAACTCGATTATAACTCATAAAATAAACCAATCATTTCCGGACATATGTGTACACGTGTATATGACATTTTCTTCTTGTTTATATGTGGAGAACTCACTCCCAAAGTTTGTACAGGTATTTCTGAATCACTCTGTACATTATATATGTATATACATATGTGTATATATATATTTTTTTTGTATTATTATTTATGTTTTTATGTTATATTTTTAAATCTTCTGTGTATAGATTGTTGCCACGCCATTCGTGAGATTTTGAAAAACGAACTGTCAACTTATCAAATTAAGATCTTGGTATTCTTCATACATCAATGTGATTTCCGGTGATGCAACGAGACTCGACAGAATCACCATCACTTGGTTTTTATCACTGGTGTTTTTACCTCATTATCATCATAAGTTTTTTCACTCGCTTCGAGTTGGAGCGGCATGCCGGCATAATATCGATTTCTGATATTATGATGGCTCGATCAAAATGGGCCTCTTACCAAAGGAGCCCAACTCCCCTAAAGATTCTCCCACTCTTCTGTATAACAACTAGTATAACAGCCAGTTGACTAATCCTTGCAAGGGTGCGCTACGTATCTAAGGTAAACGACAATCAGTTACTTAGAAACGCCGCGAAGATCGATCGACCGCGACGGAAGCAATGATAAATATATAAATGTTACAAGAGAAATTGAAGAAAAGAGCTTAAACACAGGTTGAGAAGATTAAAATTAGGTCAGATCTGTGAATCTCCTGTGGGAATGCAGGAAAAAAAATATATGGGGAACGCAAGAATATACAATAACTCACGAAATTACTCAGGCGCGTTACAAAAAGTTTAAAATCTTACTATTATTTAAAAACTTACTTGAAAATTTGTTATCTTAGGAGAATGTCACGTATGTTCTCTTGAGAATATAGAACCTATGAAAATTGTTTTTACATCACGACCGGTCTTTTTCTTTATTACATTCAACACCTTTATAGAATTTCTAAAACATTTTACATATTACTCATGATTTCGAGAACACAAATTTATATTTTATTACAGGGGTCAGGGATACAGTGTTATATGTATATTACACAGACATGTATACTTAATAATCATTTTTATTCCATTGTACATCGTATTTTTAATATTTTTAATATTTCCACCAGCAATGTTCTCGATCGCGGAAAGCTCGGAAAACGCCGCGTCTTAATAATTTAACGCGTTCAACAATTCCCTCTTTCTGTTAACATCTCGAGTACGGACCTTAAGACACGCTCTTTGCGTGTATTGCGGCGGTAATCAATTTTTAACTCGCGTAAAATGTAAGTATGCCAGCAATAAGCATTGTCAGAGCCGCCGGGGGATCATAAGCTTGCTTCGAAAAGGATTTGTGGACGCGATGTAGAAAGCTTCTCGGATTCTTTTGAAACCTTTGGAGTTTTACAGATACTTATTCCGAGGAACACACACATTCTGACAATGATCCACTGTTTCGTAGGACGCAAACATGAAAATATGTTCTGAGGCGCGCACACGAGGCGGCGTTCGTTCTGATTTTGAGTCGAGCCACTTTTTGATTTGTTTTCACAATAGTGCGATGAAAATACACTCTCTAAAATATACTGATATTACATACATATATCGATACGTCAATTCCATTCACAAATCCTAAGGTGACACGATGAACCGGTCATTATTTTCCAAATTTCAACGTGCAAGATCACAAGAGAAAGACAGTTTCGATAATCGAACAATTATTAAACTAAAATATCACTATAATAGTTTTAGGAGTAATACACATATGTACATATATTCATTATTTATAATTATAATATCTATAATTCTTACAATCATTTTCCTCTTATCTATATAATTACATAAATACTTGTAATTACAAGTATTTATTAATAACATACTTGCAAGTAATTACAATTTAAGTATTTATTAATCAAAATCACGTCGTGATTAAACGAATTAAACTTGAATTAAATTACTTATTAAATTAAAGTAACTAAATTTGCAATAAATCAACTAGGAATGTTTACGCAGAACGGACAGTGATTAACGATTGTGCGTAAACAATTACATAAACTCTTATGTTTATAAAAAAATTGCAAAGTGAACGTGATATTTTAATATTCTTCTTTCGGTTCCAAAAGACTCGCATTCAATAATTTTACATTTCTGCAAAACCGATGACGAGTGCGTGCGCGGGCGCGCGCGCGCGTGTGTGTGTGTGTGTGTGTCTGTGGGTTGTGTGTCTGTGTGTGTGAGAGGTAGGCGTCTAAAACTTTTTGCATTTTCACCATTGCATTGGCTCTTTGACGGAAGCTCTCGACTAGAGCGGTTCCGGCGGATCGTCTTCGAAGACGTCGAATGCGTAAAAACGCGAACCGCGTTCAACGAAAGCAAAGCGACGAAAGAGCATCTCTAAGACAGCATTTCCACCTCCGCTTGGATGTTCTGGCGCGCTTGCTCCTCCAGCTTGTCGCGAAACTCTACGGTGGCAAAGATGTTCGGAATCTGCAGGAAGTTCTGCAACACCTGAAACGTAAGAACATCCGTGAGAGAAACGTCCACCCGAGGACAAAGGAAATCGTAATCCCTCCGTCTCTACTTGACATTTTTAGATTTTTTTCCATTTCCAGATAATTTCTGAATATCTCGAAGAAAGGAAAAATTTAACACACACACACACACACACACAATCTCATTCTATCCCTGCTCAACACTCTCAACGCTTCTCTTCAAGGATTATCTGAATAATGTCTTGTAGATAATTTTGGAAAATACCGTAGTCCTTTTTGTATGGAATGTCTAACGGTGTTTTCAAAACAGTTTTTGTATATAACATCTTATTTTATATCTGATAATATCTGATAGGATGGTCCTTCTGCCGCGTGTGTTTACACTTTAAGGTTGAACGCGTGGTGGCTTACTTTGAGCCGCAGCGCCGTATACATGGGTTCGCTGAGGAAAGAGTATTCTCCGCGTATTCGCTCTCTGTACTCGGCATAACTATCCGGAGGAGAACCGAGTACTGCCATATCCAGGTCCAGGAAGTAGTGAGCATCCTCGCTGCCGAAGGCACCGCCCACCTTGTGTGCCTCGGTACTGTGAGTCGCCGCTACTTTGAGCAGAGCACAAGTCTCTTCTCTGAGTTCTGCGTCCTGCAAGATTAAATTACTCGGATCACTTTCGTAAACAATATGATTAACAGAAATTGAGTATTTGCATACATCTTTTTTATCTCGTTTTTACTCGACTCTAAAGTGTTGGCAGATCTTGAAACGATATAATTAAAATTGTCTTTTTTTGTTATATTTTTTAGCATTTTCACAATATTCTTTTTTCGCTATATATCGTATATTCGCTATACCTAAAATTTCACGATGTTGAACAATTTGACAAAAGATATACAGTATACCCGCTGAGGATTAAAAGAAGAAGTTAATTAAATTGACAATTGAGAGACAAAAACTCTGGGCTGTTTACTCACCGACGGAATTTCAGCCTCATCGGCGAAAGTGTTGAAATGCTCAAGATTCTTGTCCTCGCTAAAGACCAAGGCTTTAGGATCGTACTCGAAGCTACAACAAGATATAGCTTTGAGTCAGTTGCTGCCGATAAGAGCAACGGTATAAGTATAAGCGATTCAATTCAATATATAACAAAAGACATGAATACGAAATACGACAAGTAATATCGTGTTGCCGTAAGATCTTGTATTGTCGAAAGAATAGAATATGGCACTCACTTTTGAAAGAATATGGCAAGGAGAACGGCTCGTGGATTTTTGAGATTGCTTTTGATTTCGTAATAGTGATGCAGCTTTTCCCTGAGCGAGTCCAGATTATGGTACGTGCGTTTCTCCTCCGAATAGAGCTCCTGCAAGCGTGTGAACCAGGAGTCGCAGACCGCGGCGTCCAAGCCCTCCGTAGCTTCCTTCCAACTGTCCTCCAGCGATGCCATTGCCGCTGAAATTGTTCGTGCCATTTAATCCCTCAATGTTTCACAAGCATGAAAAGATATAAATTATTATAAGTAATTTATTAATTAGCAACGTTTATTGCATATGGAGTGACACACACTGTGCGCGCGCGCACAGGTGTGTGTGTGGTGTGTGTGTGTGTGTGTGTGTGTGTGTGTGTGTGTGTGTCTTAGCAAAGACACAATATTATTATATAAAGAATTCTAATTGGCCCTCCATACAACTTGTATTTTTCCGAATTAATGTTGAAACGATTAAATAGTAATTAGTAATTTAATATTTAATAACATTCGCGAAAAATTGTAAGGAATATTAATTATTACATTCTCAATTAAATTAGAATTAGAACGTTAGTCGTTAACGGATTGAATAAAATTCGCTTGAAATTGACTTGCGAATTGAAAAATATGATTTTATCATCACTTTTATACCTAATAATTTAACGAAGATATATATATGATAATTTCAAGAATTGGATACGTGGAAATTCGAAGACACTCAAACATTTAGGTACATTTACAAATGTGCAGAGATTATAATATTAGAGAAGGTAACGTAAAATGAATTTGTTCGGTATATCTAATGAGGTAAAGTTCATAGATCAGCTGAATGAACGGAGAATGGAGAATGGAGAACGGAGAACGGAGAACGGAGAAGGCACCCGAAAACATTCGAGGAACATTCGTGAGAAGAGATCGGTAAATGCGAAAGCCCCGTAAGCGCGGGCACGCTGACAATAAGTCGTGGCACTCACTTAATTTCGGATGAAAGTCGCGAGAAGTCGCGGACACGGTTTCGGGAATTACCGAAGCATGATCCACGCTGTACGCGCGAACGCCTCGCGAATGATCAGCCTCGCTACAGCGAGCTACGTTGCGCTAAGTACGTCGCGCTACGTGGAGCGGAGCGTTACGTTGCGCGGCGTTGCCTGACAAAACAGTCCGCCTGTCCGCCAGTCCGCCTCCACTTATTGATCGGTGGCGAGTGGCGACTGGCGACGTGGCGGACTTGTTCGAGCTTCGAGCTCGAGCTTTTCTACAATACATAGGGTGGTCGCAACGGACCGTCCGCGCGTCCAGACGGTTCTTCGTCGCGCGTTTATGTTTATATAGAAATCACGCTTCTCTATAGGCTCGTGCAATTTCTGTGCGAGACGGGACAAGATTTTCTCTTCATTACGCGCAAAGCAAGTTTTCTTTCGTTCCACTTAATTTCAACGACGCGAGAGGCATAGTTCTGTTGTCGCGTAATCAGGGGCGTAGCCAAGATTTGATTTCGGGGGAGGGGGAGATATTTTTGGTAAGATCTAACACTGTAACATTAGCGTGTATCATATGCGTGTAAAGGTAGTAACTAGTGAACTTTTAAACTAAACTTGAAAAAAGTAAGAAGAATTTCTTTCTCGAATTATGTTGTAAACCCCTTAAAAGACCTTGGAATGACTTTTCAAAGACAATTAATATAGTAGGCAAGAAATCCCTGCTTATAATATGTATATGCCTTTGTATTTAGATATGGCTGTACTGTACATTTTAGGACACTGATGTTGTATGTATGAATGAAATAAGAAGCTACATATATCTTTTTACAGTGAAAAGGTAGTAAAATACAGTGTAAAATAATTTAGATATCTTTGTACATCTGAATGAAACCAAAAGTTACGCCATTTTACTGTTAAAAGACAATAATAGAAGCCTAAGCAAATTAAAAATTAAAAAAATTGCGTACTTCGTGTAATCGGTATGACAGACATATGCCTGCATCTTATTAATTATCGTTACAGTGAGGTACGTGTCGTTCAAGACATTCAAGACATTCAAGACATTATATATTATAGACTTCAAAGCATTTACAATTTTATTTCTCTCTTCGCTTTCAACCTTTCATTTTCATATTTGGTTCCAAAATTTCGGGGTGGGGGATTTATCCCCCTACCCTCCTTCCTGGCTACGCCACTGCGCGTAATTATTATGATTGAATCTACATGAATGCATTTAAAACTGTCCACTTCCATTGTATTTTAAAAAATATTGTATTTACACCTTACTTATCACGTTTGTTTTATGTGTAAATTGACACGTAAATTCTTCTAATTTACTTGACATTAATCGAATTTAAAGGGGACGGATGACAGAAATTTTTGAAACCTCTCGCGGGCATAGAGGAATGAGAGTCGAGAGCTCGATCGATTGCGAGAGTAGCCGAATTTCGACATTGTTCGATACCCGGCCCCGGCCGGCTGTCAACTTGTCAAGGTGCAAGTGCAAGTGCAAGGTGCGTGAAGGTGCGAGATGGCCGAGACCTCCGAAACTATAATGCCTAAATATAATTTATTATTATTTTACGTCTTGTTGGTCGCACCGATTTCCATCGCTTTGTTCCTGCACGGTTTCTTTCCCGTCGCTCATCATACCGATGCGATCGCCTCGCGATCAGATGTCCCGGAATACGTCGGTAATTTAAGGTAAATTAACCTTATTTCTGTGCATGTAAGAAATGGGGAACAACATTAGACATCTAATTATTTATCGTTAGTAAATAATGAATAAGTTAATTTACTTATTATATTGTATTGATATAATCGACGTATTAAACGTATAATTTTATTTGATAATTGATATATCTACAAAGTTGTGATATAATAATCGACGTAATCGTGATATATAATTTTATTTTAGTTAATATATTCAAGTATTCTGTTTTTCATTAGATTGTAAATAATTGCTAAAGCTATGATCTATATTCATCAATACAACGTTGATATTTTAATTCCAAATATTTATCGTTATATATGCGCTGTTTCCAGTGTAAAGAGACATGCGTTATACAGGCCGATGATAACGAAATTGATAATCATGGTGATCGACGGGCTAAGATGGGATTTCGTCGCAGGTCCAATGGGACAAGCCGCCATGCCATTGACGAGTAATCTACTGGTAAACTCTTCCGGGTGCTTGCTACGAGCTAAATTGCAGTCGCCGACAGTGACAATGCCTAGAATAAAAGTAAAGTAAAGTTGTAATATTTTTGCTAGTAATTTATTCGGAAATACTCCATATTTAAAGCTTTATTTGGCGATACAGGCAATGATGACTGGCACAGTGCCAAACTTTATAGATATAGTACTGAACTTTGGGAGTAAACCTTTGCACAGCGACAGTTTATTGCTTCAAGCAAACAAGCGTGGACATAGATTAGTGTTTTATGGAGACGACACTTGGCTTTCTCTGTTTCCCCGTATATTTGATCGTCACGATGGTACTACTTCATTTTTCGTTACCGATTTTACAGAGGTACGTAATGTATAATATGATAAAATGTAACAAGCTATATTGTATGTTTTATTTTTATGATAAGATTATTCTTGAGAGATTAATTATTAAATTTTTAACAGGTAGATAATAATGTGACTCGACACATACGAGACGAGTTGAATCGCAACGACTGGACTGTGATGATTCTCCACTATCTTGGACTAGATCACATTGGTCACGTTGAAGGCCCATTTGGCGCTTCGATTAAATCCAAACTACAAGAAATGGACGAAATTGTCGCTCAAATAGCCCAACGTGTGCAAGATTGGGTCGGTATTTAAAAAACTGTTTTTATTCCTGTTTTCCAATTTTTTTCCCTTTCTCAGAATACATAATAAGAATAATTTATATATTTATTTTATACATATATATATATATATATATGTATATGTATATGTGGCGCGCGCGCGCGCGCGCGTGTGTGTGTGTGTGTGTGGTGTGTGTGTGTGTGGTGTGTGTGTGTGTGCGTGTGGGTGCGTGCGTGTGTGTGTGTGTGTGTGTGTGTGTGTGTGTGTGTGTGTGTGTGTGTGTGTGTTCGTGCGTGCGTATTATGAGATATTATTTAACAAGTATCGGAATTATCCTATTTTTATTTAGAACATAATAACATTCTATGGCTCATTCATTTGCGCTATGGCGCATTTATTTTTAGAACAACGATGGAGTACCTACGCTTTTCATCGTCTGCGGCGATCATGGGATGAAGGACTCGGGCGGCCACGGTGGCTCGACGCCGCAAGAGACAACAGTGCCGTTTATTACGATAGGAGGAACTCGCTGTCTGCATCAAGAGGATGGTGAATCAATTGAAATCGAGCAACTCGATGTTGCGGCGACGTTGTCTACCGCTCTCGGATTACCTATTCCTTCTACAAATCTCGGCTCCGTGTTTCTGGACAGCATCTACGATCTCGACAACGCTAAACGGCTCTTCCTCCTTTATTACAACTCGAGGCAGGTGTTTAACCGTTTCCGGAAGCTCGCGCACCGTGAGTCGCAAATTGAGCGTAAGTATTTGACGTAAGAGTTATTCGCGGAATATTAAAGGATATTGAGATGTTCAGATAAAGATAGTGAGAAAATGAGAAACTCAGAATTTTAGAAATTTAATAATCGAGGAAAGAGAAATCAACTTAATGATGCAAGAGATCCAAGTTCTCAAGAATCCAGAAACTTAGAAGTCAAAAATTATATTTAAGGACATAAAAAGGAATACCCGCAACAATTTTACATATAGGTATTAGTATGTAGCTTCAAAAAGTCTCTAGAATCATTTTATTTATTATATACGTATTCTAGGTGTATTAAGAAGTAAAAAGCGACCGGTATAACGGAAAACCTCATAGCTAAATATTTCCCTTTTTATTATTATTGTAATGGCAGAAAATCATTATATCTCTAAATCGCTAAAACTTTAAAATGATAACGAATTGAAAAAAATTACTTATATACACATTATCCTCTTATCATTATCTTTATTTATACGCCAGGATACGTTTCATTTGTTTCACATGTTTTCTTTTATAAGTAGCATCTCTCATCGTCTGCTTTTGATACATCCTTAGAATATCACGAATTAGCGGTCATACGAAGGCAGACTCAATTTTTTTTCAGATGTATACCGAAAGTATTTGGACGCTGTAAATCTGCACGCCGCTTGGTTGAACGCGAGTGAGACACAGAGGTGGATGGTCGAGAATATCGTCTTGTCTTATAATGCAATCCTTAAAGAGATGAAGGATGCTCTAATCAGCAGCATAATCAAGTACGACTTTCGTCCGATGGCCGTTGCCGTGTTTTTTCTGTGTCAAGTGAGTTAAACGGATAATCTCAAAAGATCCAAGTATTTAAAAAGTTAATTAATTTAAAGAGCATTTAAATCGAAATTATAAGGTGCAGTCAAAGAAATAATCCCGTTGGGTAAATTCCAGGGATTTAATATGTAACTCTGTAAATAAATGTAGTTTTCTCTTTTGCTCTAAATTAAAGAATTTGAAGATAATTTTTTACTTTACATTTTTTTTTCAGATACTTACCATTTTGTTTTTCGTGCAAACCGCTGTTTGGACTACATATAAAAAGACCGCATCATTTTTCTTGGTGCGATTTTCCTTGTGTCTAGGAATGTATTATCTTTACAATTCTGAAGATACGACCTCTTTCTACCCGACGAGTATATTTAATGCTTTGTTGTTCTTCGTAGTCATCGGCATTTTATATTTTAACTGTGATCTTTGTATAAACAGCGACTTATCTTTGACGGAGGTAAGAATCAATATTTATTTAATTTATAGCGAAAGATAATAAGAAGTATTATTAGTTTAGATAATTAAAAATATTTCTTGCGCAATAAATAACTACACGATCATATTTATTTACATATTTTACATATTCTCTACAGATCATATTTATTTATATATTTTAAATTGAAACAGGAATTCTAGTAAATGTTTTAATACAAGTACCCGGAATTATTCTTATTATAATTATTCCTGTTTCCTATAAACAAAATTCATACTATATTTTAGGAATTTTAGGATTTGTGTGTGTGTGTGTGTGTGTGTGTGTGTGTGTGTGTGTGTGTGTGTGTGTGTGTGTGTGTGTGTGTGTGTGTGCATGCGCGTGTGTGTGCATGCGCGTGTGCGTGCGTGCGTGCGTACGGGTGGATGGGTAGTAGATAGGTGAGTGTGTTTTGGATGTGAGGGAGAGGGAGGTTTCTTTCAAAATAAATATTATCTCCATTATAATATTTTAATTTCCGATTAAACATAGTTCACGAAGGGACCAAAGATACGCAGAGTGTTCCAAGTCGGCGCGTTGTTGCACATAGCGAGCCTCGCCAGCAGCAGTTTTATTGAGGAGGAGCATCAGACATGGTATTTCTTCTGGACTAGTACTATCGCATACCTTCTCTACCGTTATTTCACAAGATTACTCGCGTACCATCGATAGTGAGTAGAATTTTCTGATCTTTTTTCCTGATCTAATGATAATTCAAATCAGACACACTAAACATATTATTTGTTCACGAAAGCATTAGCATTTAATTTATATAAATTTTTTAGAGATTATATTATACCTTATTACACATTTCACACGTGCGAGACAAGCAGAAATTGATATATTAGTTACATGTACTTTTTTACATATGTATATCGAGAGAGAGAGAGAGAGAGAGAGAGAGAGAGAGAGAGAGAGAGAGAGAGAGAGAGAGAGAGAGAGAGAGAGAGAGAGAGAGAGAGAGAGAGAGAGAGAGAGAGAGAGAGAGAGAGAGAGAGAGAGAGAGAGAGAGAGAGAGAGAGATTACATTGTGCTTTTATCTATTAATTTTAGATAAATATGAAAAGTGTAATAATGTGCTTATTAATTTATTGTTACGTAAATTTATAAAAAATAGAACAACGATAAAATTCAAGTCAGATTTGAATAATCCGTTGCGTCGCAGCTGAATCTCTTCGCCATCTAATAGTACGGTACATAATAGCGATCTTACGAGCGTTAAGGTGCGAACAGGGGTGGGTCCAAATTGCGACGATACTAGGCGTCACATAGAACTTTGTGCTAAGCTATTGTTGCTACTAATAGGGCACAGAGTTCTGCGAAAGCTAAACAGTACTGGCGACAAGTGGGCCCATCTGCCTGACATAGCTCGCTGGTTGAAGGAAGACGACAACAAAGTCGGAACGACGTTCCTGCTTCTAGCTGGTAAAATGTCTAAATCTATTGACAAAAAACTTTAATTTTCTCTCAACATAAATGCTGAAATACAAATGATCTTTTAATTATAAACGATTGGGAAATGAATCGTTTCATCGCGAGATATTCCGTACAAGATTTGAGTCAATGTATAATTTGTGATATTTATTTTCAGCACTCGTTCTTCTAATCTGGATCGCGTACGAATGCGAGGATAAAGAATACAAGCGGCAATCGTTATTCCTTAATATGGTTATCGCGGCTTGTATATATTTTCGTCACATGTCCAATGGTGCCGTCGTGACAATTCCATTGTATCCCTCGTCAAGGTAAACAATTGCATTCTTTATATTCCATATAAATAGAATAATAAATTTCTTTCGCCAGTATAGAATAACAATTAAAGTAATTTAAATCGACCGTGACTGGCAATATATAACGTCTTTCCGATATGAACATAGAAAAACTGTGAGCCAACTTGGTCTGTGTGAATCCGACAAACCAAGTTGGCTCACAGTTTTTCTATGTTCATATCGGAAAGACGTTATATATTGCCAGTCACGGTCGATTTAAATTACTTTAATTCCATATAAATGCCAGTTTATCGACTGTTCATCGAAGCGATTACACGAACAAACCGCAACATTTAAAAAGCAAACTTTTTCATTTGTTGCAGTGGTGGCATACACGAAGTACGTATGTTTTGGGGGATAATAACGCTGTCTCTGCTAAGCTACGGCTATCGCGCGACATTAATAATTAAGCGCGATAAACGGCGTTTCGCGAGCATGATACTGTTTTTCATCGTGAATACGTGGGTGGCGATCTCGGCGATGCTGCACCAACCGTACAACGTGATCCTATTGCCGATACAGATCGTCACAAGCTCGACCCTCGACTCTGCATTAAGAGAAGACAATTTGCTCAATCTCGGAATCCTCGTACATTATTGGCTGGGCAATGTATTTTATTTCTATCAGGCAAGTATCTGACTTTATATATGTGAAATCCTTGACTTTTATTAATCTACATGAACTTCTCAAATGAGAGGAGCAAAAGAAAGAACTTGATATCTTTGATCAAATCTAAAAAAAAAATCTTTTCCTTCCTCTAGATAATTTATAGGGAAACTTAAAAACATTGCTTTTTCACAATTTTTTTTTGTTACGATTGGTTTAATAATTCACTGAGATTGTTAAGAATTAAGCTGATTATTTATCTCGTACTGTGCACGATTGATATTTTAGGGAAATTCCAATAGCCTTGCAAGTATAGACGTCGCAGCGGGATATGTCGGTCTGCGTTCCTATATGCCTCTCGTCACTGGTGTATATTTAATCGTCAATACTTATTCCGCGCCTGTCCTGGCTTATTTCCTACTCATTTATTATCGACAGCTATATCTGACAAACCGGTGAGTGCTTCACGAATTCTGAAATTCTTGTCGATACAATTGTTATTAATGAGAGAGTTATTAATGAGAAGAGAATCGATTCGTATCTGCAGTACGGACGTTGTCGCGCGCACGAGCAGGTCTTACATCGCGTGGAGGCTGCTGACGATAACTATCTACATGATCGTTGTCATCAATCAACGTTATCATCTGTTCGTGTGGTCGGTGTTCTCACCGAAATTGCTGTACGAGGCAACGTATTCCGCGACGATGTGCTGTAGCGTGCTATTAGCGTTGATAGTGTTTGTTGTGCAATCCGCAGCGGTTTCTAATTACGCAAATCGTGCAAGGATTAAGGATCACACAACGCCGCAAGAACCGGTACAAGAAACGGACACATGCATTTATTAACGTTTCGAAAAATTAGACTTGATGTAATTAAATCTGATTTATATAGCTTACTTGTAGTCTAGTTTAATATAATTAAATCCATAGTTAATAGCGCTTAGACTCCGAAGAAAAAGACTGACAGAAGTAATTTCGATCAGTTGCTAAACTTTGTACAGTATTGAATACAACTAATGGATATAAACGCTTATTAGTAAAAATGAATTCATCACAGGAGTATTTTTTAATGAATATTTTATTCTCATCTTAAAAAAAAGATCTATTTTATCGCGTAAAACCAAGTCTAGAATGCAATATTAGTTGCTTTCCATTTACATCAAAACTCAGATAATTCTCACTTGTGACGTCATAACTCAGTTGAATGCACGTTCTTTTTGCATGCTGGCAAGTGAGATTCAACTGAGTTTTTATCCACAATCGAGACAGTGTATGACTCACATTAAAAGTGAGGCTACGAATCTGTATTGTTATGCGATAGCTTTGTCACCAAAATAAGCAGGTAAGTACAAAATGACTTATCTTACCTGAGTATAAAATACTCACATAACTGAATGACTCAGATCACTTGAGTGTAAATGGAAAGCAACTATTAACAACATCGGGACGATATGCCACACTGTAACGGAAGTTTATCAGTAAAATGAATTTGTTACGAGAGTGGAATATCGTTTAACAAAGATGTAGAGTATAGTCAAACCTCCGACTTAACGTCGCATAACACAAAAAATCAGACCTATAGAAAATTACGTCGTCGATCAATTTAGAGTTTAAAAAACGAGTAACAAACAATAGATATTATATGCGCGTGCATGTTCGTAGTATCATTAGTCAGAATCGAACGGTGGTACAAGAACAGCGCAAGAGGAGAAATTAAGTTCGCGGGGGCAAGTTGATTGTGCAAGTTGATTGTGGAGGTTCGGCCGTTTTGAAATTCGCGATTAAGATCATATTCCACTTTATCGGTGGGAAATCAAGAAACCTACTCCAAATATGACCACGTGCGCGCGCGCGAGCACTGTCTCACAACCAGAGAACTGTCTCGTACCAGCGAGACTCTTGCTGCTAGAGTTTGAATTTAACTCTCGATGCGGCTAGCCATAATCTCGCAGAGTACATTTAATTCGCTAAAGTCTCGGCTAATCCTTGATCACACCAAATAAATTACTATCATTGCGTTCACGCTATAAACTTCCGATTTCTGGATTATACGATTCTACAACGAGCTCGCGAAATCGAACATTGACGAGGATGTCAAAGTTATCGATAGGAACATCTTTATGTGTGTGTGTGTGTGTGTGTACAAATACTCTACGTATAATACCAAAGTCGTCAAATACAAGATGTCTCAGATTTCTCAAGCACGCTCGCACTACTATGGATACTAGAGAAACGAAATAATCTTCCGGTAATTGTAAAATTACTATTTATTCACTATTAAAATATTATTTCTATATATATATATATATATATAATTTTTTTTTAAATGAAATCTAAAACGATGTACCTATGATGTGAGACATCTTGAATTACGACAGAATCAAGAGCGAAAAAAGCGCGTCTTAATCAGAGCGATTTGATAAAATAAGATAGATATTCCGCTATCGGCCCGATGTATCGTGCGAAAGCTCACGCGGCGCGACGCTCGTTTAAGCTCGCAATCGACAGCTCCGCGGCGCGGCGTCCGATGTGGGCCGTTGTTACATCGCAAAATATAAATATGCATATCGCTATAGAAAAATACCGGTGCCTCGTTCGAGTCTAATCGTTTGGCAATATTTGACACGGCGTTATAAGTACACAAAGCTGACTCTTAAAAACCCTTGAGCCCTTTGGACCTCTCGAGTTTGCAGCAACTGAATCGTAAGAGTACTTTCGATAACATATACTAATTAATATATACACCTAACGATGTACCCGTATATCTTTTAAAACACATTTGATATTTCGAAGACATCAAAAATTGGTGCTACGAATTTGATTAAAATGGCGAATTCATTCCCAGCTTCGTACCAAATTCTAAACGTGCTCTTTTCTGGTACCTGACGTTCACTCTGAGAAAGAGAGAATAGAAACATTAATTAATTTCAGAAATTGCAGCGAACGCGCCATGGACGACTAAAGGCATGCAGAAAACGATAAACTTACTTGATCTCTTGCCACTTGATCAACTCGTTAACCGCTAATGTCAGCGGAACAGAGAGTAGAAAGAACAACGGTACGTGAATCGGGAAATTCTCAATCTTCTTGCCTTCCTCCCGCCAAAACCTGCGGAACGCCACACCGGAGAATACCGCTTGCACGCACAATCTATGACAATAATACAACGACAGATGTATTTTAGAATTTAATCTGCAATCTGAGAACTCGAAAGGACAAATTTTTTTGCGACAGACTGTTATTCGGGGTTAGATCTTCCACTTACACGACAAATACGCCAAGAAACCAGGTGCAATTACTCATAGGATTTTTCTTCCATATCGAGCATTCCCTGTGCACAAAGCTGACAGATATCGTAACTGAAAGAAAAGATATATGTTAATGAGCTTCCAAGTGTATTATTATTTCTGTGTGTCAATATGTATTGCTGTATTAGGTTGGTATAAAAGATTTGCCATGTCTCTGTTATCCTGATTTTAAAAAATTAATTAATAATGCAATTTTTTTAAGTGGAATTGGACATTAAAAAAAAAACAGACACGATAAAATAAAATAATAAACTTGAAGGCAAAACAAGAGCTATTTTGATTGAAAAATTGAAAAATTAACAAACTGAGTAATTTTGTTTTCAACAAGAGGGAATTTGACAAACTGGACGACTAAATTTTTTGCCCCAAGTACGATATGCCAAAGAATTAACAATACGATAGAAAAAATATTGCTAGATCGTCGAATTACCGAAATGCAGGACTATGAGCGTGAGAGCGAAATGTTGCACGACCAGAACGACAATCGGCCTGCTGCCCCAGCCGCCCCAGATCTGATCCCGCGGATCTGGATATATATACAGGCACTTGGAGTTCTGCGGCACGTAGACGGGGCAAAGCGTCAAGAACGAGATACACTGCGAGAGGATCACCGTGATCACCGTCGGCAAAAACTTGCTGCCGTAGCACCATAGCACGAATAGCGTGACCTATAATCGCGTAAGGGATTATCGATGTTATTTCTCCTTCAGCTCCTTTTCTTCTTGGAACATATTACTTACTTAAATTAATGCTGATAAGTAATCAGTATATACACAAGACCTTTTACCCTAATGAATTTCTTTTTCGCGAATTCGCATACTTTATGCGTATCTCGAATCATATTAAGATTAAATATTAGAATAAAATTACATACATATACGTTACAAAGAAATAAAAAAATAGAACATGAGAACAGCGTTCTTCTTTTCATAATTTGAGTTTCTATTTGATTCGAACTATATGAAGCACGCGAGTTTCGAAAGAATTGCCCCGATGACCTCATATATATATTTATCGCCTTTCTCACCTCTCCGTTAACTACGCATTGATTCTTCCCAGTCGCGCGTTGCATTATCGTCGAATCTATCGGCGTGGCGATCATTGATGTCGATAATATGGGGATTATCAAGCAGCACAGCCAGAGTACCTGGTCGATGGAGAACAGTGGCGGCAGCAGTAGAAACGCCGACAGCATTTGCATAAATGAGAGCGTAACTAAGCAGCACAGCCAGAATTGTATACAGTTCCATAGATTCTTCATATAATGACGAGCCTGGGTGGACGCAAAGAAAAGAACGTTTATTGTGGCCCTCGTTACCTTCCCATTTAATTTCTTGGAAAATACACCGTAAATACCTCCATGATGAGATGAAAGATTGCCACGGGGTCCTCGCGTTTCACACTCAGCGAACACGCGACGGAGTTGAGCGCTCTACTCAGGTCGATGGGAGAAATTCCTTGATTCTCCGTGGTAGGTACCAACACGGGTACTTTTTGACACACCTGGGGGTACAAGGGCTCCACCGCTACTCTGCAATCGATTTACAAGTCTTTAGAAAACTTGGACTACAGAGAGAACCGATCACTTTCGCAAGATCAGAAACTATATACGGATCTTTCTCGAGATCAACTTGATTCTGTTGAGGAAATTTTTGAGAGGTTATATGCCTGAAAATTTAAATGAAAAAATGAGGCTGGGCACAATCAGGGAATTTTCAAGACTCGAGGAAAAATATTTTACTTCCGGGATGTAGGATCACTAGACGCGATTGCAGTCAGACGACGTACACCGATTCTCTCTGTGTACGCCTGGATGAAATTTTGCCTTTGTGATCGCGTCTCTAAAAAATCTCACCGATTCGATCGGGATAACAAAGATTATAATTACCCTGCGTCAGCCTGCATGAAGATTGGCATGTTTTCAGCGTTGGCGGAGGATCCAAGCACGCATACCACCTCGCCGTAGTCCTGCATAATGTGCAACATCTCGCGAGTCACTGTAGTGTTGCAGTCGGTGAACAGGGATACGAGCAAAGGAACGTTGTCTATTAGTTCGATGTGCGGACGTATCTTATCTATGCCCCTCGGCAATTTAGCCTGCGCTCGCAGAATAAGTACCTCATGTATCATAAACGCGTTTATTAAGTTTAATCGAGAAGGAGATCTGCCCTACCCTGTTCGACAGATCAAAGTTGACCGGCGCGCTTTGCTCGGTGCTGTCGGTGAGGCAGCTCAAGGATCTCCAAGCTTCCTGGCCTGATCCTAGATCGACGCTCTGCACCAAAACGCTGTCCTCGCTTCTCACCGTGTCCTGCTCCCTGCTCGACAGTTTGTTATCTCTGTAGCATTATCAAACCTTAAATACCATCGCGTATCTTTATAGAAATCTTTTTAGTCTGGCATTAGATATCACAGCAACCTGTGGCTCATCGCGCTCTTGACCTGCGAAGTCCCCGTGTTGTTCCACTCGGTGGTCTCATCGTCGAACTTGACCGTTGAGAAGTCCGTGTTGATAGCGCTCGGCGCCGACATACTCATCGCTCGGCTGTTGTTCAAGTTGTTGCTAAAACGGGAAACATTCTTTCTTAGTGGATACTATCAATCGCTCGGTATTTCGCTAGTGATAATGGTGGACGATAAGAAACACATCTAATGCTAAGAAGCCAAGAGAATACGTCAGTTTGCCGCAAAAGTCCTTTGGGACACGGCAAAGTTGACCATGACAAATAAATGAGAGAATTCTCCCATCATGCCGCACATTTCTTCTCTTGATCGATCAACCGTAGAACGCGCAAGAGATTTTAAGTATTTAAGTTTTTTTCTCGCGATATTTTTTGATTATAGTGTTTCATTTATATTTGCTTCAAGTCCATTTCTTTCAAATCCCTTTTCAAATCCCTTTATCTGAATATAAATGATATTTGTTAAATTTCCATTTTAAGTACTTGCAATTGTACGATCTACGGTTAATATTTTGCCGTTTTAACTTGTTTTGTTTTTCTTTTGAAGCAAAGCGGAAGTCTGACTTTATATTGTACAGCGTATAGTGAGCTATTTCTGCATGTAATCGGCGTAACGTACCGAGGTAAGACACGATTAAGCAAGTGGCTGGCCTCGTCCATGCAGGAGTAATTAGGCTGATGAGATTGGGCTGTGGGTGAGGGAGTGGGTGAGGACATGGCTGCTGCCTGGCTCACCCACCAACCCACTGGACTCTCGGACCTGACATTGTCATGTGTGTGTTAGTTACAGTAAAATACATATGGGCGTGTATCTTCTTCGCGCGAGTAATCGTGTATTCGCATGATCAAATCCTTGATGGACATCGACTCGCAATCACTCACTCACTCACACACACGCACACACACGCAGTACCAACAAAATTGCTTCACACGTTAAGGAACATATTATTGAAAATGTATGTTTGCAAAGTATCTATAAGGAAGAGATACAAACAAGTGATAATAGAGTAAAATTAATATGCCCTGCGTTAATATGCCTTGAATAAAGAATGAGATATTAGTACACATGTTAGGAGATATTAGGACACTGCAGTCAAATGATCGCGACATTATCTTCTATCTAGATTAGTGACACTGCAGAATGTCTCGGAGAAACATGTCTGAGATTCAAGCTTAAACTTGATTCGATCTTCGATTTTCAGAATTTCTAAGGATTTGTTTCAACTATTTACTCATACCTTTTAAAATATACGGTAATTACTATATCTATACATATATCTTCCTTAGGATTTTTAGTTACAACGGCTTTATTTTTAAATAAATCTTTATATGATGTAAAACATATACATTTAAGTTAATTTGCACTCAAGTCAAGTGTATACGAATTGGATCTTGTATTATTTCTTGAGACATTCTGCGTGACAAAGATGACCATGCAGATCAATATTAACAATAACAAGAGTAAAAAAGACGTATAGACAAACATATACGACGGGGGCATATGCGGATATCTCTCCAGCCATTGCTGTCTCCTGCAATATACATGGACATATTTTACATTTGAGCCTCATGGTAGCTCGCTCTAACAAGAATAAGAGAATTAATGCGTCGTTAATATGCATGCAGCTTTCCCACGTGCGTGTCTGATCCTACAATTAACTCTTTCAGTTAAAAACTTCTTCTTTTTAAATATACTTTTAGATTTCTCATTTTAAATCTTTTTCTTCTCTGACCCCGCGATTTTCTTCGATCTCCTTTCTTGTCAAGGGAAACATTTGTCTAAAAACTAAGAGGTGATGAGGATCGAGAACGTCGGATCAGAGACACTGATGGTAAGAAAAAGTCACGAATATGCCCCATAAGAAATCCAAGAGACATTGAGAGAAAAACGACGACGGTACATCGCGCGTCTACGACATAGGATACCTGGCCCCCTCGCTGAGTAACGAGATGTGGCAATTCCATCCGCTCTCCAGACCCATTTTCTCTGAGAAAACGCGCGAGCGCAGCTCATTTTCCTTGCTGAAGTGGACGAATCTTATGCACGCCCTGTCCAGTTGCTCGATCAGTTGCACCTGTAGTCATAATGTACATCACTGCGTTTGCAGTAAAAAATAAATAAATAAATAAATAATTTAAAAAATAAATAAAAAGAAAAGAAAAGATTCGACCATAGTAGTTTCGCACCATATCGGTTTGCGCCTGATATTGCATGGTCACCATTCCGATGAAAACCTGATTACACTGCACCTCGAAGCAGCTTTCGACGTCACTCACGTCATCATCCTTATTTTCGTTGCACAACAAGGAATCTGGGAAGAAAGTCACGTTTTCTTTGCAGTTGAAATATTTGCGAAACAAATAAAAATAAATTAATTGAAGATCAAAGTTACAGACAAAAATCCGTTGAATTAGTGAGTAGATCAACCTGTCGAATGAAACTGCCCTAATATTCCTCGTACTCTGGGATCGAGAACGTTTCTGAAGTCCCACGGCAAAGGGGTCGGGCTCCTGTGGGGCGTGTACAAGTGTTTGCTATCAGCAGGCAGTTCCAGATATATCTCGGACATCTTGTCGCTGATGGCGCGCGTCAGCGGTCGGTAAGCGAATGCGGTGCAGTACGAGGTCAAGCTCGTCCTCTGGTAGAAGTCCTGCACCTTTTTTCTGCAACGACAAAAGAGGAAATTATTATTATTATTATCAAATTATCGCTATCAAAAGAGGGACACCATTATTAAACCAGAATCGTTATATAACAATTAAACTTTACCAATGGACAATGGACCAAACATTTTAAAAACATATATAATCTTCCTTATGTAATAAGATAATCTAGAATAATTTGTTTATGAGACTGGATGGAATCAAAAGCGAACGATGTACCTGTCTGATGCGGAAAGAGGGCAGAGATCGTGACCATCCCAGTACTCGATGCACGAGTCTAGAATTACGTCGGCCGTTCCTTGCGTCAACAATTGCAGACCGCCACCGCTGCGCTCTTTCACGACCACGGTGACCATATGAGGAAACGGGAACTTCAACTTTGTCGCGATGCTCAGTGAACGCGCGAACTTTATATCCCGCCTGACCATCTCCGGCTGCTACCAACAAAACGTTTATAGTTTGCTGCCGATTGACAACTTTTATTCGCTTTTGCAACAAAAATCATCCCCCTCTGAACGATATCTTTTTAGAATGGCAAAGCTTAAACCCCCCCCCCCCCCAGTTTGATTGAGACCGTTTTTAAGCAGCTACACAAACTTCAGTTCAACAATTTCTGCGATTACACAGAACGCGCGAGCAATTTCCAAAATTTTGACGGAGGGCGATTTCACTATGGCTCATCAATTGAGTTTGAAAAAGGGAAAAGCATTCTCCTAAATTCTTACATGCCAACAATTACTAGTAATACTTACTACATGTCTAAATGTACACAGTTGTTGCTCCAGTTGAAAGATCTTTTGCGCTTGGTCCTGGAAGCCGATCTGCTTCGCCAGTTCGCACAGACATCTGCTGAAATTTTAAACTTTACTTTTCGATTCTTTTGAAATTGGATTTTGCAAGCATTGAATCAATGGCAATCGATTCTAAGATAGAAAGAGAGAGAGAGAGAGATTAAGGACGCACATACCGTCTGTTGGTCACTGGGACTAGATTCTCGTTGTAAAGAGCCTCGCAAGTGACATGGCAACAGAATTGCATGTAGTGCTCCTGCGTATCCATGTTGCACGTGTTGAGGAGGATCGCCAGGCCGAGCGGCTTCAGGGAGTTGAGATGTTGCCGCCACGATTGGTCGTCGAACTGCAGTCGGAACGGCAGGGCGTGATCATGGGTGAGATCCAAAACCTCGGCGGTGGAGTGCGACATATCTGCGAAGCATCGGATGTCGTTACGTCGCGCACTCGACTCTCGCTGTCTCTCGTCCTTCCTTACCGTGCTGTACGTAAGACGTTCTATTGGAGTTGACCTTGGTCTCCTCAGACTCCTGGTTCTTATCAGCCGTCTTGTCCACGCTGCCGGTACTGAAAAACAAAAGGGATTGTAATCGCGTCGATACCGATAGCACCGTGTGATTTCACCGTAAATTTAAGTTACGTTAAACTCCTTCATCTCAGGGGGAGAAATTCATAAATTCTTGGACTTTTAGAGATACTCGGATTCTTATATCCCCAACTGGGTCCGCGCGACTATAAGATGACTACCTCGAGCTCGGCGACAAAATATTGGCGTTACGTAGGAAAAATACTTTCTCCGCCGTAGGATTAGGCCACGAGAGAATTCCTTTCTTATCTACGCAGCACAGTGCCTACAGAAATATATATAGAATGTTATATGGCGAATCTTTGACAGAATCATTGCACCTATAAAAATATAGGGTATAAATTCACAGTCAATTCGTGCTTCGATACTCACAGTCACAGAGCCCAGTACGTGTAAAATGCTCGCCGACCGCGACATCATGTGCTCATTGCCGAAAAGAATATTGAAGAAGTACTCTTTGAGTTCCAGCCAATTATACACTACATCCGGATGACCGGGACCATTGATATCCGCGTCTTCAAAAGGATCTACAAACTAAATTTAAGGAAATTATAAATTAATCTTTTTTTTTCTTTTTTTTAATTAAACATAATTTATCAAAATCACAACAATCTCTGTAGAATGTGTGTTATATTACGTACATGTAATATACACTTGGTATAAATTTTAATTTGTAAATAATGAATTTCTAAATTAAATACTGACCTGGAGTTTCTTTGCGGACAGATAAAGCTTGAACAATGCTTTGAAACGGGCCATGCCGAAGCAATTGAGGAATATCCAGCAGGCGGGGAATATCAACGGCAGCAACGGCAGACTAATGGTGATCGGTTGCAACAGGAACATCTCACTCCAGTGGCCGGTGCCAAAATAATCTGTCAAATACAGATAACGGAGCAGATTGACCACAAGGATAACGATCACGAGTATCGGATAGGTCAAGTGCTCGATGCAGCAGATCATCAGTAAGTGACGCTTGCGATTGTAATACGTGACCGGTCGATCGAGAGCCTGATCTAACGCCATTCGGAGATTCATCAGGTATGGCGTTTCCTGGAGTTTGTAGATTTTGCTCTTCAGAGGTGCGCGGGCCTGCGGCGTGGAGAAAATCTCGTTCGCGCCGTGTACCGGCGCACCGTAAGTCTCCCTCGCGTGCAAAACAGGCGCTTCCGCATCCTGCAATTCAAAGTTTAATTAGAAAGCTCGATTCTGCTCGAACAGTTTGATTTCAACAGAATCTCTGTGTAACTTGGACATCTTGAAAACTGAACATCTAGAGAAGTCTCTGCGAGAGAGAGTCGAGGTCTGGAAAGAGTTGAATTCACGTACGTCGTACGGCACGCAATATCCAGGTGCTTGCTGGCCTGGCTTCATCACGATTATGTCACCGGCCACTAATAAAGCCCATGGCAAGTTGACTACTTGACCATCGCGATACGTCCACTGCAGGGTCAAGCAAGGGGATTGCGGACTGCACAGATGCGGATAGTTGTCGGATTTCCATTGACATGTGGAACGTGCAACTGCAATTTCGAAAAACACACAATTGTACATATAATCGTTGCTACTGTGAGAAGCTTCATCCTGGGATTTATACAGGAACTGCGCGATATTGTTATGCAGGCTATTCTATTGCTTGCAATTTTGATTTTGAGATAAGATAAATGTCACACAGATATGGAAATTCTTATTTGGTGTGGTGTCTATTTAAATACGTACCATTGAGTTTATCCAGAAGAATTTTCACTCTCTGAGGAATTTCCTCGTGTCGTAATTTGTTATCCAATATCACTAAGATAAAATTCAATACTACTAAACAACAGACTGTCAGTCCTTCGTAGGGCAGTGTCGAATACCTGCAATAATATTTATTTACGGAGCTGTTGTCAGTTGTCAGTTGTCACGGAAGCAAATAGGATAGATGAGGTGAGAAACGCGGTCAAAGTTTCACACAAATGTGCCGCCCTGTTTAATTAATAAATACCATGTTTCATTAAGCGTGAAGAACGCAACGATGAGAATAATGGCATTGATCAGCAGGGCGATTGCGGAGGTCCAGCAGAGTGTCGTATATTGGCTGCGATGATGCAGGGCATCCCTCAGCCAAGCTCTATACTTCCTGAATATAAACGATTGTCGCGATATATAAGTATAAACTTGATATAAACATTCTTGCACTTGCTCGAAATAATCACAATCTCTGTACAAGATACTACTTATTTCTCCTGCGATCCTCTTCGTATTCCTGCAGAACGCGTCTAACATCGCGATGCAGAGTATCCAAGGCTACTGCGGTGGTCAAGCCTAGAGTCTCCTTAGGTTTAGCTTCAGTACTCTCGTCGTGTCTCTTGGTGTCTCTGCCAGTTAAGCGCTCGCTCTCCATTTTCTACAAAAAGCAACCAAATCAAGAAAGATCTGTTGTCACTACAATTTGTTAAATTGTTAAATTAGTAAAATGTCCTACAGTCCAATTCGATATACAGCTTAACTAACGAAATGTGTTACATCCATACATACATTGATAACTTATTTCTCGGTAAAATAAATGAATTTGTAATATAATCGCATTGTTATTGTTAGCATGACCAAAAATTACGAGCAAAAGATGCAGTCAAGAGAAAAAAGTCAATAGGGGGTTATAAATCTACGAACTCGCTCTCGTCGCAGGAAGGAATCGCTGCTCCTTCCCTTGTGCTCGGCAGTTCGAGAGGTAGCGTGTAGCGTTTCGAAATTGATCGCAATTTAGCTCCAATGCAGCGGGGATCGCATAATTTTCCAAGTCCGCTCGCGAAACTGTGACGAACAGTACTCAAAACATGTAAATCGCATCGCTCACCACTCACCACAGTCACCACTCACGACTCACGACTCACGATTCTGCTGGGCCCTGGGCACCTGGGTCTGGGCCTGGGCTGGGGCACCGTGCGATCGCACACTGAGAGAAAGAGAGTGCGAGAGAGAGAGAGAAACATAAACGTAATGTAATGAATATAAGACTGCGCGTTCTAGTCATTGCTTTAGAAAGAGGAAAAAAGCTTTATAGAAATGTCTTTTCTATCTAATGTATTATAAAAATTAACAAGAAAGAACGCAAACTTACACCAAATAATTAAGCTTGTCTTGATTGCTCTTCTAACGTAAGATATATGTACAGCACATAATCGAAATAATGTATAGACTATATCTCACCTTAAAATAATATAATGTAATTTGAAATTATTGCGTATATTATCTTATCATCATCATCAATGTCGTCATATCAACCGTCGATAATGCAGGGTTCGCGCGCGCGCGTGCGATTGATAATGCAACAATTTTAAAAAATTGCATACAATAATAAATAAAGGCAACGATTTTAAAATTAAGTAAATTAACGCATACAAATAGAACTGCTGCTCGCTTTTGATTTGTATTATCATATTCGTATGCGTTAATTTTGAAATGTCAATTTATAGGCAGGATATATAATGGAAAGATTACATTTTGAATAAATTTTATAATAATAAGATTATTATTATAAAATTATATTAAATTACATTAAGGTGTAAAGAGGAAAGTAACAAGTATTATATTTATATTTTATTACGTTTATATAAATATTATAATGTCATATGTATATATATACATACACGCATACATATTATACGCATATGTATAGCGTGTACATAATGTAAAAAAGATATGTAAGTGTATAATACATATTTGAATGTAATTAAGTACAATATATCGAGGACGTTGTGTTTTCTCTCTTTTATCGGTGAAAGAATCCCATGAACATCAGCAAATACTGATACAGCAGTATAATATCGACGTAAATCTGCGTTGTCGCGAAGACAACCTCGTCGGGACTCAATTCTATTCTGCGTCCACCCATGATCGTTTGCACGTCGAAGTAGAGATACTGAAACGAGAATGCATGAAACGTACAATTTTTAATATTGCAATCGTGCCTACTTAATTATATCTATTACAGGAAATTACATGATTATATATGTATAATATATATTCAAAGTTCCCGATTGACCTTCGCAGTTGACGTTTTTATTTTACTTATTTTAATCCATTTATTAGTATAGCTTAACACACGTGCTATTATATTTTTGTAAATTGCAATATTGAATTAATATTAAGAATTATTGTAATCGAGAAAATTTAAATAAACACATTTGCAGTTAAATTAAAATTAACATATACAGCTTCTAGATTGTATATGAAGTAAGAATTCAAGGAACTGCAAAGTCGTCAAATTAAAATGTTAATGTTAATTGTCGATTAGAGTTTTCCAAGAATCCAAAATACACTGACCATGCACAGCAGGAGCGTTCCAATGATAGCGATTATCAGGCGTAAAACAATTACGTGAGTGAACAGCAGGATTATTAGCAATGTAAAAATGGCTACGATCGAAACCAATCCAATCACCATCAGCAAGCCTGGCCTCATTGTCAAGTCAAACTGTAATTTCATCATAATAACGATTCTTGTCATTTATTCTTTCTCTCTCTCTCTCTCTCTGTTTCTTTGCCTAATATACTTACAATTAGTATAAATGGAAATAAATTAAAGAAAACGTAATCAGAAACTAAATTTCTGAAAAGTATTATACTCCTGATTCAATATATGTATGTACATATATAAATATATACATGTATTGAATCAGGAATTAACATATATTAACATATATTAAAACGGGAAATATAATGTATATTGAATCTCGACAAGTATAAACATATACAGGGAAAAAATTTCATGCAAGCTTCAGTGTGACATATCATGAAATTGCGACGGAAGTATAGAATAAAGATATGGGAGGGGGAGAAAGAGAGAGAGAGAGAGAACTACCCTGGAGAATGTTGCCACAAGAGCTATGATTGTCGTGACGGCGGCGGTCATGCCCATAACGATGAGGATCACCTCGATGCTGTAAAACACGGAGACGAAGGCGGCCAGGTACGACATTGCTAGTGTCTGCGATTCATGAGAGATTTAAGTGGATTAATTTTAATTTACGTAGAGAGAGATTACCAATCCGTTGCGAGGAAAAGAAGGAAATGTCGAGAGATCGTACCAGTAGAAATAGGCAGATGTAATTGAACGGTGGCGTTTGCCTAGCATGCACCGAGCAGGCTATGGCACAATACGCGACGATGAAGAACACCCTAAAATACAAGCAAATGTCTTAATTAAACTAAAGTTAGTTTTACAAAATAAACGGTACAATTAATTATAAGTAATAGACGATTTTTTAGACCTATATAAATAAAAAGAAATAAGTGCGAACAGATAGCATGGAGAGAGTATTGTAAAATATAAATATAAAATTGATATATTATAACATAATATTGATATGTAATATCTAATTTCTATGTAACATATATTATTACAATATGTTATTACATAGATATTTTAGATATCATATTGTTAATCATAATATTATTTATATCAACTTCTAAATAGCAAGCTCGTATGTATATACAAAAATTCAATAACAACGGCCAGTGACGAGCAAAAAACGAATATTATAATTCAAAATTAATACATCACAATGTTGGTACGTTTCTGCACACTGTGCTTTCTTCAAGTCATTGCGATAGTAATCCTGCTCAGTACGAGAGGAACCGCAGGTTCGGACATTTGGTTCACGCACTCGGTCGAGCGGCCGGTGGTGCGAAGCTACCATCCGTGGGATTATGCCTGAACGCCTCTAAGGCCTGTTGAGCTTGACTCTAGTCTGGCACTGTGTTAAGATGGTTGATTAATTGGCTGAAGAAAGCACAGTGTGCAGAAACGTACCAACATTGTGATGTATTAATTTTGAATTATAATATTCGTTTTTTGCTCGTCACTGGCCGTTGTTATTGAATTATTTATATCATCTGCTCGTTCCCTCTCATTCCTTTCCATTTAATATAGTCCTAAACGTCCTAAAACAGAATCAGATCAGCGCAGACAAGAAATCTATCCTTGAGCCTTCCTTAGCTTACATGGCAACAATCCACAGATACCAGTGTACCATCATAAACTTCTGCGCTTCATCCCTGAAAAGTAATTCCAAAAATCACAGTAATATATATATACAATAGAATTAAAGAATGGATCGTCGAGATACGTTTCTCTCCGGTGTATACTTACACGAACATAAAGATGGATATGACGAGGATGGTGAACATCAGTTGCAGCGTGAGGAGGCAGAAGACTTTGCGGACAAAGCTCCTCCGGACGATGACGTCCTTGAAGTCGCCTATAAACTCGTCGGCCTCCTCCTGCGGCAGCATGTTTCTCCTGCGCTGTTCCCGCACCCAGGCCTTGTACAGTTCCAGATTCTCCCTTTCCCTCTGCGCTACCATTTCGTCAGTCACCGTGACGGTGTACGGTCCCTGAAATCCAAATAGTTATTAAGCTGAAAGTGTTGCTGACGAATCCTTTTGATTACACTACTATTAACGAACGAAATTTTAGAATTTATATTAAAATTATTATTTTTTTAATTAGGAAATCAGCGAGAAGACAACCGCGTTGAAGAAATTTTAATTTATCGAAACAGTTAAGACATTTCTTTTGCAGAATTTTAGAAGAGAATATAAGTGAATCTGGCAAATCGCCAAATTCAACGAAGATCAAGATCTGCTTAAGATTTGCATGATCGAAATGTCACTCACGCTCTTCAGTTTTTGGCCTTTGATTAACGGCGGTAATTGCGGAGGACCTGGGATATGCTGTGGAATCCGCTGTTCTTCGATATCGGTATCGTCGGACCGCATTGGACAGGCCGAATAGAATTACTCGTTAACATATATCGAACCTCTTGCTCTACTCCGATTTATGTTGTGTATTAATAATAGTACCTAAACATGCCTAATTATATAGCCGAATATAGCTGAATCTGTAGTCAATCAATCGCAGCTATGATTAACAAATGAAGATATAAGTGGACAGATATACGCTACAAATCAAGTAATCGCACTAAATATATCAGCGGGTGCAATTACCATTTAGAAATATTATTTTTTAGAAATATTATAATACGCACACAAGAGACGAAATATACAGAAAATACAGTTGTAATAATTTTATTAAATGTTGCAACAGAACTGTACAATTAAATTAATTGAATACATAATAAGCACACGGTGTACACTATACATATATAATTAACAAATTGCGTTGCACGAATAAAATTAGTTCTGTATGCTTTTACTTTGGCTTTAATTAAAACTCTCCATGGAATCGAGTGAAAAAGAATTAGTTACAAAGATCAATTACGTTAATTATTATAAAACTTAAATAATTCCACCTAGCATCAACTTTATTAGTTTGTTATAATTCTAATTAATTATTAACTAGCGTTAAAAAGAATAAAACGAGGTAGAAGTATCACCGATACACAATCATTTAGGCGTTAAAGCTCAGTATTAAAATTTATTACGTCTTAACAATGCATCTAATCGATACGTCAATGGCATTCGTGGCAAACCCTTTTTAATATTTTTACTCGATGCCGGAAGCCTCAGCAGGAAGGTAATTAAGCGTATATATCATTACTTTCATCATCTACAATCATTAATTACCGTATTTATCATTTGAGTGATGACGCTCGCGTTACGATGTGATTGAAAGATGCGACATATTAGTGGTGTGTGCGTGTGTGTGATAAAACTAACTTCCTATAAATATAAAACAATACCGGTTCATTGGATTTTCATAAAGAATCTGCATAATACTTCAACAAGTACGTATAATTTTACTGTACTGCTAATTTTTAGTTTGTCAAAATAAAATTCACTTTCTTGTCATTCTATTTCACTCATTTCACTTTACTTGTTTATAACACGCACGGGGATTACTTACTCTTATGTCCCCGATCGATAAATTCTACTTTGTGATCGTAGTAAACTTAGCTCTTAACGATACGATGGAAATGGTAACTCTTGTGTGACTAAAACGATTCGCTCAATCGAATAAAAAGCGCGCGCGCGCGTGGTATTCCTGTACAAGTATAAATTTTAAAAAAGATTAATTTCTCTTTTGTGATATTCAGATATTGCAACTATTAGTACAAAAGATTATTTTCTATGAAATTCCATTTAATATAAAATCGTTCGAATTTTTAAAAAAAAGGATTGACAAATTTGTTAGAGAAAACATATCGAAGCTAACATTTTACTGTCTTGATTAATAAAAATTACTTCAAAGCTACGTAATATTTCATTTTCAACTTTATTTGAAAGACGAATGCGACGAATCTTTCGCACCAATCTAACATTGTTCATTCGGTAATGATACCGATAGCAAAAAAAGCTCTGAACAGTTGCATAGTGAAGTGTAAGAAAGATTCCGTACATTCTTTCACGGTTTCTTAGTATATTAATTAGCATTCCTTTTTATATTCGATTGTTGCGATTTACGCGGTATCAGTCTTATAAATAGTGTCGGTAGAAAATGTGCAAACTCGCTCGCGAAACGTTCCGGAAGTGAAGAAGCTTGGCTCGCTTGCTCTCTCTTTCGCCTTTTTACTTTCTTCTGTAGCTCGAAGCGCTCAAGCACGTTTTTTTTTTTACGTTTGTGCATCGCTATTATATTCCAGATTGATTAATCTGCTCTTGTATTTTACCACACAACAACTATGGGAAAGATAACAAATCGTGAGATAAAATATATGATAAAATATACATCACGTATGATGCAAATTAATTATATATATGGAGGAGTAAAAACCACAGTGGTGTAAGTCAAATATTTTTAAAAATTTGACTTACACCACTGTGGTTTTCACCCCTCCATATAATTATGATATTTTAATAGAAAATACTTTTGCGAAACTGTACAACTAGCTGGTAATACGTACCTGTTTAATATTATGATCAGTTATTAATAGTATCTTTGATTGATCCGCACTGCCGAATAGACCACCGAGTTTCTTTCTCTTAGTAGCGTCTTTGGTAAAAATTTGTACACCTTTCTCTACGACTCTTGCCGGTCCGCTAAATTCGTTCCAAGTATGACTCCAGTCAACCTGGAAAAAAAAATGACAAAAGCATAGATATATAGCCATTTCTTTTATTTTGAGAAGAGAAGATGGTAATTGATCAATGTAATAAATACTACTAACTGTAATAAGTGTTAATAAATTTACTAACCCGCCAACCACCAAACAAATCACTGTGTTCGAGATACGATAATCTTTTGTCGGTGAGTAATAGTACGTCTTTGTTGATGAACACATGGTAGACGTAAACGTCTGTGTGCGCATATTTCCCCTTTTCCAATTCCTATGAAAAAGAAATCTCATATTTATTTCATATAGAAAGACTTTCTTGTAAAATTTAATTCCGTATAATTTTTTAGAGAGAATATTATACTGTATGAAATAATATTTCCTAAAGAGCATATTAATTCTTCTTTCTCTATTCATTTATACATACATAATATTTATAATAATTCTATATAAATTAATAATACATCCTCTATAGAAATGTACCATTATAATAGAATAGGCCTACTAAAAACGAAACATCTATCTGAAATTTAAAGATAAAAGTATCAAGGATACTTAGAAGAATAAAATTCTTACCTTCAATATCTTATTGCCTTCGGCTTCATCCTTTATGTACGGTCTAACAAGACTGTCCGGTTGCAGAAATCTAGGCGATCGTACTCTTTTTGCTTCTTCACCCAGCTCGGTGGCTCTAAAACGAATGTTACAATGTAATCTCCATATTACATGTATAGATTAATTAGGCTAATTTATAAACAATTCCAAATTTCAATTGTCTTAATAATTAAGTTATTAAGACTACTTTTGCATACTTAACGAGCCATACCGTCTGATAGCTCCAAAGGAACCACTTGCAAAGTCGATAACACCAGCCGTAGGTCTAGTAACGAGTCCAACAACACCTTTTCCAAACCCTTTGAAAAATCCTTCTACTCCTTCCTCCTTTGCACCTGATATGGGTTTCATTACTACACCCGTTACACCATCGAATACACCCTGTCAAGTGAGATAAATAATTCCTAGATGTATCAAATAAATTAATCAATAAAATAATTAACCCGCGATCTTACCATGACTAAACCCTTTCCGCTTCGTGCGAGACCTTCTTGTAAGTTAGCGGGCTGTTTGTTAAGCTGTTCTTGCCTCTTTCGCTGGTAATCTTTGTCGAAGGTCAGAGCAGCTATACCCTTGCCTACAAAAGCAAGTGAGTAATAAAGTAAATATATATATATATATATTTATTTATATATGCAGTTGAAATAAAGAAAACATAAATAAATAAAAAATAAAAAATAAAACTTTTATATGGTGAACATTACTACGATTAAACACAGTGTAACATTTTTATTCATAGTGTACGACATCCTTTGCGAGCGCACAAATAGGCCTACAACCTTTTTAATCGAATATAATTTAAAGGACACATTGATCGAGACACACACCCATCGCTCCCGTGATCTTTGACACAGCGCCCGCCATTCCGCCGACGGTATGGCCCAGCATGCTGCGCACCCCGAGGTACAGGCCCTCCGCGAACTCCCCCGGACCTTGTATGGCCCCTTGGAAGGGTTCGTAGAACAGGTCCTCGATGCCCTTCATCGTCCCGACCACGAGCCCGTATGGATTACCGATCACGTCGAGTCCCAGCACGAGTACATACACCTGCTTGATCGCCTGGCCTGCATAATGAGTGCTCGCCTCGGAAACAAGCTGCTTGTGCGTCATGAATACATAGTTTCTCTCAAAGTACGCCAATCTGTGCCAATAGAAGAACTTGTTCTGTACAATATATAAGACTGCAAGGCTTTAGAAATTTAAGATCATAATTTGAGATCTTGAGTCTAGTAATTTTTTAAAAAATACCTCTACTAGTTACACCTCTTACAATAAGTTAAAAACCTTACTTGAACACAATGTCGTTAATATCCGTCAGCGTCACGCCGATTCCTTGCAACAGGACATTAAGTACTTGCGGCAACGCTGAGGGTCCTCCTCCGCTTCCAGTCATTGAGAAACTGATGTGTATCTGTATGAACAAAGAAAGAAAAAGTAAGCGAAGACTCGACTGTTAAGGTAGATAATACATGTAGGATTTTTGTATTCACACGCGTATTAAAACGCGCGAGAGGCACACCTTGAGAGGCGAGAAGTGCAGCAGATCAAAGAAGTTCTTTTGCTCGGCCGTGGTGATGAGACTGACGTGGTACATTAACGGTTCGTTAACCAGTTTCATGTCTGTACGGAATAAAGCACTCTGAAATGAACGAACGAGATGATAATCTATATATCCTAAAACAATCTAAATAAATCTCAATATCCCGCCTCAATTCCATATCTCACCTCTTCGGCGTCGTTGACTTCGTCCGCTTCGAACAGGCCCATTATTGCATTTATAAAGACGATGTCCACCTTGATGTGAAACTCTTGTATGAGAACCTTAAAGTATCGGAATTGTTGCACGGTGCTGTACTCCAACAAGCGCTTGACCATACTGAGCTCCGCGAAAGGTTTCATGACTACAGAAACAAAGAATAAAAGAAATTACAAAGAAATATATAATTTATACAAAATTCGGGACATTGTCTGCTTTCATTAGTGTATATACAATGACTAAAATTGAAATGCATATCACAAAAGAGTACAATAAAGGAAATTGTTTCTCACGCCATACAAATAATAATTGATACCTGTACTCTGCGTGACGCTTTTCGGCGGTGGCACTGGAGCTAATATAACTGGAAAGACGCACTCCGAAAACTGATTGTCGATCTGAAGCTTATTGATCTTTGCGTGCAGCTGTACTTGATGCGCTGAGGTACGATATTGTAGCCAAAGCCCAGTTTGAAACGTACGTCGCATGTACCTACGATGCGGCCTCAGCATCTCCATATTCAGATAATCCACCTAGGAATGTGAAATAATTATTATATGTATATATATATATTCCTACATAATGATCGAGTTAGCTTCTTAATCCGGAAATTAAATGAGATCCAAGCTTTAGAAGCTTGAATTGAGTGAAAGCTTTTTATTTTACCATTAGTTTCGGGTCCAACATCGCCCGGTAGTCTGCGTCCTTGCCGATTTGCAATTCTCTAATGTACCGTTGATATCCTTCCTCGATGGCGTTAACTTCCTTGATATTTAACGCTCGCCATCGGCCGCCAAGAGATTTACGCGTCTCCCATATAATTCCAGAGCTGGATTATAATAGAATCACATTAATATTACACAATAGCATAATTATAAAGAGGATAATTATCATTTCGTTAAGTAATATCAAATTTAAAGTAATTAATTATTATATAAAAATTATACAATTGTGTATATGAATAGAATTAAATTATTGTTTAAATCTGAAAAATGGTAGAATATATTTAAATAAAATTTAAGATTAAAAGAGTCGCAATATTCTCACCTGGCAATGCACATATACAACAACTCGGACTTGGTGATGTTGTTCACGAGAGAGAATCCAATACCGTGAATGTTCAGCGTGATTTCCTGATCTATTACTTCCAAGTCACCGGCCAGCTGACAATCCTCGGCGATTTTCAGATTTGTAGTGAAGAGCAGCACTCGCTGAGTACCGTCCAGGAACGAGACGTAAAACAGTTTCTCGTCTATATCCGGCAGTTGGAAGGTACCAAGATTATCCTGGAAAAGAAACGAGGATGGCGTTCATTCGTATTCTCCACTTTTACGAACGAGATCTCTCTTGCTTTTCATCATCTTTCCCGTTTACCTTGCGAAGATTGTCTTCGATTTCCTTGCCGTTGTTATCCTCCCAAACCAATTTTCGTGGACCCGCCGGATTTTCCCAAGTATAAAACATCCTGTTGTATGACTGTACAGACCTGTCAATGTACAAACACGTGATTGATTCATATAAATAAATCAATATATGGGATAATTTACCGCATCCTGGCATCAAGTTTAACGATCACTTGGACGAATTTCCAACATACCTAACGTTAATTGAACCTTTTTCCCATAGATTGATGGTATGTGGCGTATGGTTGACGATCAAAGCCGGCGCATTGCCCGGAATGTAGGCCGACATGGATATGTAAACGCCGCCCTCGCTGATTTGCACGTCCACATTGATCCCTCCATACTGTAGTGTGCAAAAGGTTTTATTAAAAATATAAAACGCGAAACACACAAATACTTGATTATTTATTCTAGTCTTCTTGTGCTCCAGAACTTTATAAATAAATTATGTGTAATATAATTGTTATTTTTTGTTACTGTGCTTAATTACCTTATTGTCCAATTTCAGCAGAGTCGTATGGCTATCGGTATAAATAAATGCCGCGGTTTTCTCAGGTTGACCCGCGACTTTGGCCTTCAAAGTCTTGTTCTCGTGTTCGGTTCTAGGCCACAAGGCCGCGCATTCACCAGGAGGTACCTTGGCATGCAGCAGTGACATTGTAGTGCAATAATTTCACTAAGATATTTGAGCGATACAGTAATTGAATTGCTTATATCTAACGTACTTTGGCCATTGAATCGGCTGGTCGATCGCCCTCCTGGCATTCTATGAGGAAATCTGCGTTGTTGATAAGTATGTAGTAGGGCGTAAATGTAATCTGCTTGGTCAACAAGTTGTATGTCAATTGATTGTGTACCCCGATCTGTCACAAAGAAAAAACGAGAGTTTTATCGTTTATACTTTGTACTTTTTACTTCTGTTTTCCCTCTTATTCTAGTCTTTACTGTTTCATATATCCCTGTTCCATATATGTATGTGTGTGTATGTATGTACGTACATACGTATGTATGTATGTAGGTATGCATGTATGTACAATATATAAAATAATTATTATACCTGTCAATATACTCTAATCTCTAATGAATAAAAAAGATCGATGTAAGAACCTGATATGTCATTCCATTGTATTTGCAGGCTACCACACCCTCGCTGCCCGCGACATCGATGGAGAATTTGTCGGACCACTCTCCATCCTCCACTCTGATCATGGCCTTCTTCTTGCCGAAGAAGGCTTTGGAGCGGAACGAGAACAGAATAGGTCCCTTAAAGTGCTCCGGATGGTACAAGATGTTTAAGTAATCGTCCGTTGTCTGGAAAGAGCAATCGATATATAAGTTAATCTCGTTCAGTTCGTCAAAAATAATTCCTTTGGTACATCATGCAGTTAATAAAAACAAGTAACAAACACCTCCATAATATTAGCTCGTTATACAAACTTTGTCGATTTTGCATTGCAATCGGCATGTTTTACGTCTATAGTATCTAAAAAAAAAAAAAACGCAAACGAGGAAAACGCTGAGACGCTCGAGGATCGAGTGGATTCGCCATATTCAAGAACGCAATGATTTAAAAAATCTAAATATAAATTAAATGAGAAGAGAAGGGACTAGGTAAAGAGAACAGAAAATGAATTAGCGTGTGTGATGAAGCACAATTACACATGATATACATAGCTAACGTTTACGTATGAGTGCGACTTATGTTCGATAAAATGCAATTGTTAAAAATTGGCACAATACGAGTAACACAATGATAATCTAACACAATTTACGGCGTTCAATTCCGGCGACACGACTAGATTAGACAATTGTTATTTCACAATAATTGATAATTTTGCGAACACAAGCACGAGAACAGCGATAATATTGAAATAAAACGATGCGTCACCGCGCGCGTTTTCCTCTTCCTGTACAACTGTGCGCGTTGCCGATGGGGTTTCATAGCGGAAACGAATTTCTGAAAGACGTTTGCATGTACATTTTTACGAATATAGAGCGATAAATATTGATATCCAGTCGACAACAAAATTTGATAATTGAGTGGTATATGATGATTGTTCATAAAATTATTTTATAATTATTATCAATAATCCAATAATTGTATAAGATTAGACAAAATTCTGATAGCTAATTTTGCTAATAATACTAGAGATAACTATTTACGAGAAGCACAATAATGCGGCACGATAACAGGAAATCTCTACCTTGATCGGACTCGAATGCTCTTTGCCACCCTTACTTGATTTCTGTAAAATAATGGAGCATGTTGAATACAGGGTTCTAATCAGGCAAGATGCAATGCTGGTTAGTATTGCGATACACTAACGTGGTCGAGGCGGGGGAGGGGGGGGTGTTCTGAGAGGGGCACGAGAAAGGCTGAAGATCGGACGAAGAAGCAAACGTTAGTATGTATGACATAAGAAAAGTGCATATTAATAAAGAATTTCACAATGTTTGAGTCGAGCGAAAGGGGGCTCTTTAGAACATGGTTTGGCTGAGATTTGAAAATCTTAGAAAGCTTCAGAGAAAGATTTCTTTGGCGGATGTAAAAATTAATAATAAATTGCAAATCGTATGCCAAGAGGCAAAGTTACCAAGAAAAAAGCGACGAGATTATCGCTGGAAACATACTCTATAGGATAGCATTAAACCAGTCTTGTTCAGCATCCAGAAGGGACAATACAGCGCCATGACGATCGAACTGTGCTTGTAAGACGTATGCATTCCGAGATCCAGGATCACCTTCTGCGCGCTGTCGAAAGATTCGAACGACCAAACCGCGAACTCCGGTGGGTTTGCCACTATCTCTCCTTTGCACGACCAATCTTTCTCGAGGTAATTGGGTAGCTGTAATACGTTATTCACTTTAAATAAATAAATGGCAAATATTTTATATATATCTTACCAAACAAATATATTTCACACATTTTATATTATTATTTAGATTGTTATATTGTATTATTCTCTTATCCTAAAATCCTAGAGGATTCTGTTAAAATTCACATTTTAATCATAATAAAAGTTAAAAAAGTTCAATACAATTATTAAATTTTTATTAATTGACGTGTATATTCTACCTTAATTATTATATTCGACTTGGCTGGATCAATCGTAGGAAGTTGCAGAGAGGCACTTGCTTCGAGTAAGCTCTCCTGAGCAGTGCCAGGCAAGCAGATAATTATGTCGATTGGTAGGAAATTCTTCAAGTACACAGATGGATACAGGTGTACGTTGTAGACGGTACTAGCCATGGTGTGACGAGTGGTATTTTCGAAATATACCTGCTCGATCTCTCCTACAGCCTGTACAAATATGGATGGATCCCCTATTTCTCTATTATTTGTTATTAACCAAGAATATATTCGTCAACTTAATTAATTCGTCATTTTAATTAACTCAACGAAATTATCTACGCTTAGGCGACAAGTACACATATATTTTATCATGGAAATTATATTAATAAAAGAAAAAAATGTTGACCTGAATGTAAAATGGTTCTGTGGCATCCTGCTTGGATCGCGACTCGCATTTCAATAGTTTCGTCATGGAAACAGTTTTTTGCAGGTCCTTCCATATGAATGGCTCAACTGATACCATATATCTAAAGTAAATTAGATCTAGTCATTGAAAATTTGTATGTCAAAGCTCCCTCGTGTTAATATCTTATAAGAATACATATTATATGTATTTCAATTTTTTATTATCTTATCTTTTATATATATTATCTTATATTTACAAAGTTACATTGAATAGCTTTATGCAATAGTCAAAATAAAATAATGTTACTAATGTCAAAAAATGCGAATGTACGTACCCATCGACGCTAAAAAACAGCCAGTAAATGTTGGTCGGGGTGTACACGGCATCTAGGGGTAAATTGAGCTTCTCATCCGGTGCCACTGTGCCCACACATTCCACCTCATTTCCACGTTTCGTCATATAATAAACGGATATCGGCTGGGCGAAATGATTGTGAACCTACGACACGGCGGAAAGCTGATTATTATTGATAAAAATAATGTTTTTTTCTCTATTTACCTGAAGAATGCTTCTAAGAGTGACAATCGTGCTACCCTCCTCCACAATGACATCCGACACGATGCCCCATTCCTCAGAGCCCTCCTTTCGGTGCTTCAAAGAGAAGAATCTCCTATCCGCTCTCAACACAGGTATCGCCAGTTTGCCTTGAATACCTTTAAACTATTAAAAATGTCATATTAATTAGTATGGCAATAATGATAAAATAGTCAATTTATCCGTCCTATTAATTACAAATTCAACAAGTTGTATCATATGTGATACGCATATTGAGAATAGATTTATTGACTGGTATCTTAGATTCAAGGTTTCCTTATTAAAAATTTTCAAGTTTCGACATACTTATAATTGAATGAACTTTTGTGGATCTATTTGTAATCTGAAAGCTATCTTCAGTCGCTTCAGTCGAGCACTGTTTTCGACATTTTTATCAAGAAACGATTTACTTTAGATTCGTCAAAGAAATCGCGAATCCCTACAATTTTACACGCTACGTCTATGTAATAACTTACAGATATAGAGAATTTACTGTCTTCTCTGTCCTTCACGGTCTCCACTTTCAACTGCTCGAGAAGACGCGTGTCATCCAGCTTGGATGTCTTCGACGCGAGCTCTATCGACGCACCAGTTTCAAGAATCACTTCCATATACGAGTCATTGTGGTCCCTTATTCTCGATCCATCATCAAAAATCTATAAGAACCATTGTCTTTTATATTCAAGACTGTCATTTATATATTACAGACAGATGAATAGGCAAACGGAAAGAAATTTTAGATTTCTCATTATAATGACCTTGAAGAGGCTGTGCTCCAGGTCGAGTATTATCGCCAAGCCGGTTTCGTTCTTCAGCACGTACGGCGCCACTTTCCTGGTTGGCCCTTTTCCGCTGGCCTCCATAGCCGAGGAAAACGAATGGCCGAGTTGTTTCAGAACATCCAGACACGTCTTCGTCACGGTTATCTCCAGATTATCAGAGGACGTAACGTCAATGGACATCTTAGTAGACTGATGTAGCTCTTCGGGTTCGCTCTCCGAGCTGGGGCTAACCGCACTGGCACCTCTGGAGTCTAGCATTATGTCGTTAAATTGGATTTTGGTTTTCAGTTCCCACGGCGTCGAGACGCGTTTACCGTTATCGGAGCCTTCTATCGGCTCGATCAGTGGTTCCCACAGCGCGAGGCGACTGTTATAATACGACATGATCACCGACATTGTACAGTCTACGCTCATAGATTTTGTGCTCCAATCGTTGACATTGCTTTGGAAACTCACATGAAGCAGCAACATGGGCAGAGTTTTGTTGCCGACACCTGCCTCCAGGGTGAACAAGATCGTCGGCGCCGAGACGATTGCCAATTCGGGCTTGTAGGCCACCGCCGCCCCCGCCGCCGCCGCCGCCGCCGCCGCCGCCGCAATCTCGTCGTCCGGATACATAATAAACTCTTCGAGTGCTTCCATTGCGACTTCTGTCTTTAAGAACCAATAATTATTCTCTTCAAAGGGCGTGACGATCCACAATCCTTCGTAATTAGGCTCGGCCTTAACAATTTCTTTGTCCTCTTCCTCCTTTCTCGTCACCGTATGAATGACCTTATTCAATATTTCGATTACACCTGGCGAAACAGAAACGTGGATGTCCGTGCAACAGACTTCTAAATGGAGTCCTTTGCCCTCCGGCGTGGAACCGGCTACGCTAATGCTGCATGGTCTCAAGACCTGATAAATCCAATCGGCCCTCTTCACAGGATTGTATATCCCCGTCAGCAGCGAGAGATCTTTAATGGAGCCCGCGATCACCTGGTGCTCCCCCATGATGCGCACCTTCAGCAACAATTCTGTATTCAGTACTATGCAATTCGAGTTGATATCGTCCATGTCCTCAAGCAGGATAATATCCGGCTTTTCCACGTGCAGATTTACAGTTAACATCTTGGGCGTCGAAGCAATCGACTGCTGTTGCGCTGGTTTCTTCTTTGGCATCACCGGTTCGTTTCTCGAGGAGGAAGTGATAGCTGTCGTCTTGTTCGCGACAGCCACATCGAAGAAATCCTTGATCTTCATGAGGTAATCGAGGGACACGATGATGCTGAAAGAGAACACTCGCACGTCGGCGAACGTGTCGTTCGGGCTCTGGCGCACTGTCACGTCCAGCATACTCCTGACGTTGTGTTCTTTGTCGTTGAGATAATCCTCGCTCGGCGAGGATCCTGACAAAGGCGCGCCGCTGCCTGTCCTTTCCATGATTCGCACTAGCGAGCCCTCTCGACTCTGTCGTATGTCGTCTAGCGTGCAGTTCATCAGCAGGATCGACGTGGCCAGTAGACCGTCCGCAAACACACGGCCCTTCACGGCAAAGTGCGTGAGACTGAAGCGCGCCAGTCCATACTCGGGCAGATGCAACGGCGATGTCTGCGACTGCAGCGACTTGGAGCCGCCGGTGAAGAGACTGATCACCAGACTATCCATGATAAACTCGAATTTGACGGATGTGTGAGCGTGTCGTTCCTGTGCGTCCAACGATGGTGCTTCTCGCGATGCGTCAATCTCATATTTGTACGCCGGTTGGATCTCAAGCTCTCCGCTGCATTCGGACTTGACGGTGGACGGCAGGGCTTGCACGGGTTTCGACTCCTCGAATGTCTCGCCCAGATTCTGCTCCAGCACTTTCAAAATCGTAGCGTAGTCCTCTTTACTCAACAGCAGATTAATCTTATTCAATCTGCCAAACATATCGATGTCCGGAATGGCAGTGAACCAGGCGGTAGATAGATTACGCTTCATTAGCAGCGTAAACGTTACTGGTTCCAACAGCAGCACCTCGTTCTCGCTGGTAAACTTCTCCATGTTCAGTCGAACTCGAGATAGTTTCAAATTCTGCAGTTCGATCTTCATTTCATCTACCACGGGACATTCACCGGTTTCCTCGTTCGTCACCTCTAGCTTCTTGAAGACGTTACATACCATGAGATTGCCCATGTCTAGCATCAAGCTATGCTGGTTCTTGGAGTTCATCGGCACGTATATGACGGGCGCCTTGATTTTAACACTCAGCTCAATGCGCGAGGCACTTTCTTGAACGTCCTTGATGTTTGTCTTCGCGGCTTCCGCCGCCGCCGCCGATGCGTCTTTGATAGCTTTCTGCGCCGCTTGAAAGTTGTTAAGGAAATTCATAATGCTGGTAACAAATGCATTTAGAAAGACGATGCGATGGCAACCCATAGTCACCTTGACGGACATGTTGCTCTTGCCCATCTCCCATTGCTCAATGTTGTACATCACCGTTTGGATCTGTAAAGACTCAGTACCCTCCACAGCCACGATATCCCTGTACATAGAAGAAGGATTGAGATCTTTAATGCTGAGCGAGGCCAGATCGGCGTTCACTTGCGAATACGAGGACTTGCTGAGAAAACTGGCGCTGATACCCTCGACGTAGAGCGCGGTAATATCCCGGGCGGCGCTGGAAATCTTGAGATTGATCGAGCCAATCTTAGCGTTCACCTTTAGATCGATACACTCAACGGTTTGCCTTCTGCGTCGTCCACCTCCGGTGGGTCTCAATCTTTGTTTCTGTAACTGCTCCTTGAGGAAACCAGAAGTCTCCTCCTGGATAGAGGTCAAACGGATCGGTCGAGGACGCTCGACTTCCTTCCTCTGAGCACCTTCGAGCGAGTTTATTCGGTCCTGAATGTACGTGCTAAATCGTAGCAGCTCGATAAGCGCTTCTTGATGTAACAGCGCGTCCAGCGAGGTGAATTCCAGTCGAAGCAGCTTCACGACAGAGCCGTGTCGCGTGACGAACTCCGGCGAGCGTTTGTTCACATTCACATATTGCACGACGATCAAATACTCATCTCTGCCGGCCAACATCGGCGTGTTGACCATGAAGATCTCCTGATTTTCATACAGCTGCCGGATCTGCACGCCGCCTAACCGCAGCTGCACCTTCTGATCGTACGTACGTTGTAGCAGTTCTGCCTCCAACTGTAGCACCTGTAATCTGAGAGAAACGAGTAAATTCAGAGAGGCTCGTCGGAGCTAATCGAAAATTTCCATTAAATTGTAAGGTAATGGGGACAAAAAGATAGGGACGAATCGTGCGTCGCAAACCTGATGAATTCTGAAGATGCGTCGTCGTCTCGTTGTCTGGACATTGACAGCGTGAACTCCTTCATCTCGAATTTCATCTCCAAGTCAGTGGTCTGCTTCATCGGCGCGGCGGCAGTTTCCTGCTGCTGTTTCCTTTTGTCGGCGATGCTCGATATCGTGGTGCCAAGCTCCTTCAGCGATAGCTGCGAGACGGATTTGGAGAGGGAGGTACGCTGCAACTCGGCGGGTTTTTCCTCCTCGGGTAAGGAGATGCTCTGCGCGATTGAGAGCGCTTGTAGCAGTCGAACATCCGTTATGTTCACGGCAACTGACGGCAGGTGACCGAGGAGCCGTAGTTTTGGCAACAAAGGATCGTCCGTCACCAGGCACTTGTGGAACTGAATTTCCAATGTAGTTGGGTGGAGCAATGTCAGGGGACTCTCGGTGCTTGCCAAGACTGATCGCCACTCTTCATTCGGCAGCGAGACCAGCACCTGGCAACAAATAAATTTTAAGAATATAGCAGTTTGTTACAAAATACATATACATGAAATAGTATAAATTGTTTTGTGGAAATCTATTATCATTACTTGAAAGTTGGCTATCTTCAAAACGAATTTGTCGTAGCTGTATTCCCTCAGATGCAGCAGTACTTCCTCTTCGCTCTTGCCCATGCTAACCAGTTGTTTAACGCTAGCACCAGCCATGTCGCTCTTGCCTTTCTCCAGGGAATGCATCTTTAGACTACCTAGATTCACGACAATTAACGCCTTTGAGTCTTCGTAGAGACCGCCATGCGGTATGATAAGTTGCGACGCTTGCATATCCACTTGTATGTCCAACACCGAATGTTTTTCTATAGCATATTCCAATCCGAGCGCCGACATTTCCTTCAAGCCCACTAGCCGTTCCGCCGCGGCTGTTTGCAGCTGATTCAGCGTCGAAGAGTCTTGCACCTGTGGAAAATATTCATCTAAAAAAAACAACAAATGGTTCGCAACAGATACGAAGAAATAAATTATAATCAGAAGAATTCATGGAAAATTCTGGCAGATGCAAGCAGAAATTTTCCTCATTTTAGGATTTCCTGCAAATCTATCGCGCATTCGAGAATCGAGACGAAATGAGTACCTTAAACATGTCGACCAGTTTTAGAATAGTTTGCGCATCGTAGATGATGTCGACGGATCGAGACTTGACAATAACACGATCACCGCACAGCCTGTCGATTGGATTCTTCTCATAGGACACCGACAGCAGGGCGCTATCAGAGCTGCCGTGTTCCGGATTAAAGAGCGAAGGCACGCGACCATTCTGCGTCACGCCTAGCAGTTTCATGTCGCTGATAGAGGCAGTGACGAGGATCGCGTTCGCGGATGGCCGCGACTTGAAACCTGCTCGTACGCCATGTAGCTGCAAGTCCAAGATGCACGGGTGCTCCTTGTCCGTGTCCAGCAGAGAGATTTGCAAACCATGCAGAAGGAAACGTGTGTCAACCATCTCGTACATCTCTGGATAATGTGCGGGCGCGCTAGTCTCTTGATAATCGATCGCCCGATAGAGCTTCTCCTTCTCCTGCGGCGTCATCGCCTCCTCGAATCTAAATCATCGTTAATGTGATAATTACATGATGCTCATTAAAGTCAATTTTATAAAATAGTTCAAGTACCTAGAAACCTCTAAAATTATTCAAAAACTTGTAAGAGCTCGACTTGATCAACTTATTTGTTGTTTGACAACAAACCTGCGCATGATGGCTGCAGCCGAATTGAGCTCTTTCGTCTCCTCGGCCTGCGAACTGGTCCACAGAAAACCGAACCAACCTCGCTTCGCCTTTAGGCTCTTCTCCCGCTCCGCCAGTCTTTCCACTTCCATCTCTATCTGCTGTCGGATAATTACCAGGTTGAAAATGTCCAATTTTGTCTCACAGTCCGTCAGTCGTTCATCAATCTCCTTTGCCGACCTCTTCGTCGTCAGCTTTGTCCGATAAGCCTCGGCGTAGGCGCGGCAACTGTCACGATGCCCCTTCATGTGTGTCCAATCCCAGTTACGACGACACCGTCGCACGGTCTCCTCGAGGACGCAGGTATACGCGAAATGCCACCACTCCCTGTAGTGGCCGCGATACGATGTCAAATTTGGTCGGTATTTCCGATACGGCGCGGCTTTCCGCGCGTGATCTAGGCCCTCTCCTAACCGCACCAAGGTCTGATATTGACGCTTTGTTAAGCCAATCCGCAATTTCTGCATCTCCAGATCCAGCCATACCTGCGAGGGGGGGGGGGGGAAGCAAAATATAAAATCATTCAACCTAGTTTGAAAGCTTCTCAGCTGTGAGAAGACCAAGAATGTCGAGTGTAAGTCACCTTGGGGATGGTATAATTGCTGCCGTCGGACTCTGGTTTGGGATTAAGTCTGAGCTTGGACTTGACGTTGATCGGTCCTAGCAGATATTGATAACCTGTTGGTGTATAGTCCATGGTTGCGATGCCACTACAAAAAAGAGTGGAATACGAAGACTGCGAGCTCTTGCTATACTGCTCCACGCTTGTATTGAGGTAGACAGCCAGTCCGTCCAGGCCGCACAGTTTAAAGATCTGCGGAATGGCATACATTTCCTTCAGATTGCCAGTAGTTTCCCAGGAATCTGTACAGCTCTCGAGGACGAAGGTACTCAGGGTGAAGCCAACGGAAAACGGATGCTCTTTGAAGGTGACATGGTCCTCGTACCGTACATGAATCCTCTTGATCTCTACGTGAATGTTCTTGATCATGCGAGCGATCAGCTTCTCAACCATCGAATCGTCCAATTTTTCTTGCGCTGCAAAAGTTGAAAGATTTTAAATCCACGTGTAAAAAAATAAAGATTAGAGATTAAAAGACATTTCCGCCCGTATAGGCCCGTAATCTCAATTTAATCGTATAAAAATTACGAATATTTAAAATAATTTTGAAGAACAGTAATGTCAAATTATATACGTTATCATTACACAATTGTGAAAATTTAGACTACTCTACATTAGTTTATATATATATATATATATAAACATAAATGTTTAGTTACATTTTAGGTCCGCTAATTGTTTCCTCTTTTCCACCCTCGCGAGTTCCGCCCGTTTAGCTTCCAATTGCGTTTTCGTCTCTTTCTCTTCGTTATACGAAACTTGACTTGTAGGCACTACCAGGATAAACAGCTCCTCGACTATCGCATCAATCTGGCCATTCCACATATCTTTGAATGGAATCTTCAGTATTAATTTCCCTGAAAGCATTTTATTGCAAAATAGTACATTCTATGCACGTTATCTTCTATGTATCGTACCACAATCTCAACTCAGTCAATATCAAGTTTATCATTATTTATTTAACAGCTTTAGCTGTTATAATTTGCATATAATTAAACAAATAACGCAATTTTTATACCTAAGCGACCATATTCCAATCTCACCGGAAGATCCAATACATCCAATGCAGACTCTTTTATTAACAAGTCATTTAACACAAGATCACCTGAAAGCAAAGGGTTTATTACACGAGATAACAATTGTCTTTTTGAACGATAGCGATTAGGGGAGTGCCGAGTGCGTTCTTACCTCCCCAGAGGCTGACTTTAAGCTGCGTATAGTCCAAGTTCTCAATATACTCGCCGATCACCTTGTTGAGGAGCTCGGCAATGATCGACTCGAAGACCATTTTGTTGCCTGTTCCTTTCTCGTTCCTTCTCAATCAAATTCCGTAGCTTTTTCGTACTTTGATCCTCGTCTCTCTCTCGGGCAACTCTTAAAATAAAGATATTTATATCTAATAAGTTACAGTACAACTCTAACCTTTGAGAAGAACTCTTGTGTGCACTTGGCAGACTGCTGAGACTTTTATCATGCAGATCATGCGTCATCCAATAATTTATTTGTACAACATATTTGGCGCTTATTATATTGAGCAGGGATACACACAGCTGCTATCAAAATGTTTATTAGTGTTAGTTTGTCGATATGCTTCTGATATTAGAAATTATTGACAGTAATACTTGAGCTACGATTGTGTGTTAAGAAGAACTGTATTCTAATTAGCATACAAGATACTTTTATAAGTATAAACGCACATTAAATGCAAAATAAACTTTTTTTTAACTATGCAAACAACTGAAAGAATTTATGCTTTTTGTTCGTCTTCTCTGATCAATGAGGATTTATCAGCATTTACTTTAGCATTAGATACAAAGATAACGTCTTGACATAAGCAAATAAATGTATAATATAATTATATTTCATTTGCCGTGCTATAGTTTAATTTGTCAGATAAATTAGTTGCACAAATAGAGCTCGAACGAGTCTCTTACATCAGAGGTACAGTTGAGTACAGAGGCAATGAGGTGCTGAGGTGCCTGGCTGCCTGGTACCTCACCTCAGGCCTGAGGCCTCAGACTCGGGAGCCACTTTGTCCCACTTTGCCCCACTTTGCTCCACGCTGAAATAGAGCGTCAGTTGACGGATTTGAGATCCTCTCTTCGCAGAGAGCGGCTCGTTGAAATTTTAACGAGAACAAGAGCAGCGGATGTACAACCTAATAAAATAACACGACCAATATCACGTATCACGTCGAAGCGGTTACTGTACGCTTACTTACCTTTCGTTTCGTCAGAGTACGCAATGAGTCACGTAGATAGGCGGCGCGACACAGCCCGACACCTGACACCTGACCACACCTGACCACACCTGACGGCTGACACGCCGCGTAACGAATGTATAGAATAGAACAACGGGACGACGACGACGATGAGCAATGAGCATTCGCTAGCTTCGCCACCCGTTAATTCCGATTGTGGACATAACCTTGAAACGGATCACCCGAACACGAGGACTAGTCACCGTTCTTTTTCTATCGAATTACGTCATCCCTGATGCCCTGACAGGGCATGTCTCTGGAGCGCGCGCGATCCCGAGTATTCCCAAGTATTCCAAGTAGCCCAGTTCCCCGGGTAGGGAACATCGGTCTCCGGCTCCGCGGCCGCGCGGTCTTCCTGGTCAACGTCACTGACCGACGCCACTCTTTACAGTCTTTACTCTAGCTCTACAAGCTACAAGCGCGAGAAACACGCCGCGGCATCGAGCAAACAGAATGGAGCAAAACAGGCCGGTCACGTCCAATTACTCCAGTTACGTCATTCGCCGACATTTCCCATAAATAAATCGTAGAACGCGAAGAAACAAACCGTGCGTATCAGCTGATCGTGATAGAGTTGGATAGAGTGTTCGTGTTCGTGAGAGGAAAGAGGAAACGGCGCGCGCCGCGCGCGGCGCCACCGCATCAAGGTCACGCGATCGGCGATCAGTGTTACCGATGGAGTGAGTTCGCAGTCGCGCGCTGTCGTCGGCACTCGTCGCTCGTCGGTCGTCGGTAGTGTCGGGTGTCGGTACGACGGCGGTAGCGGTAGCGTGAGAGCTAACATGGCGACCTAATATAAATAAAGAGAAATGTTTATCATAATATGTCGTAATTCAATTATGTGGCATGAATTCATCCGCTGTCTTGGTGTCTCTGTGCGTTATTCGCATCGAGATTTGTGATTCGGAGTTGGAAGAAACCACCAGTGAGCATAAACGTCTTATTCGTCTTATCGTATTATCGTTTGCGTAATATTTATATTTATATTATATATCGACCATATCGACAAATAAATGTCTCTCGAATATCTATAGTCTATACCGATATAATTGCATGTAACTGTATGTAATTTAGGATACCTTAATAAAAACACAATTAGAGCTGTGCCTTCTTCCAATTTCTTTCGTGTTCTACCAACGAATCGATAACGGTGAGGTATAATCCCTTTTTTCATTGTAATTGTAAATAACAAATGTTGTAGGCACCATGGCTGCGAAGAAGACGAGAGGTTGCAGAGAACCAAGAGATATAAACGTAGAGACTTATACAAACGTGGCAGAAACCATGTCCCCGTTATTATCGAGCCAGAGCACAAGCAAATCGCATTCGTTTCCGAGAACCAATTCCGAAGAGACGTCGTTTGCGACGTCGAATCATGTCGCGAGTTCTGGTCCAGGAGAGACTGGCGCCGCTGCTTGCACCTCACCCGATCAAATAAGTTTTATCTCTGGAAACCCCTTTGTCGAAGTTACGAAAGGTATCCTCCATCTCTTCAAGGAAGAGTAAGTCATCATTTTTTTTTTTCTTACTTTAGGGAGTCGCTCTAAATTGCATATTATTGCATTTGTGTATTGTATACGCGACATGTATTTGTATACCTACGTATGTCACATTGATCAATGATCACGCACATGCGTTATATGGCTTTGACGTGCAAGAATCGAAAGAGAAAACTGACTCTACGATTTACGATTGTAAAATTACATTCCACAGCTGATGTCAGATGGGGACTTAGTATAATACTTAATATAATTCCAATTTGAAGCTTGGTTACAAAGATTTATGACATTATGACACACTAAACATCGGAAAGCTGCACAAACTGCTAATATAACTGTAAAATAATGTTATTTCTCTCGGCATTTCCGATAAGGAAGAGCCGACTCTGTGAATCAAGTGGAATACTTTTGTATTAACAGCTTAAAAGTATGTTATTAATTATTCACAATTCTATTTTTTCCATTACAGTGAACTGACTGAAATGCGTTGCGCTGCGGATCGCAGTCATACTATCTGTATCCTATCGGTACCGGCAACAATGACTTGCCACGATCTTTTAACTTTCACAGCGGCTTGTCATCAAGACATACAATACTTTAGAATCCTCAAAGACAGCAGTCCAAACCAGTATATGGCTCTGATCACCTTCAGATCGTCGGTGAGCGAACAAATGTTTGAGCAATAGATATACTTTCACGGTTTTGATAAGTTTTGACAAATTGGATCGGAAAAGTTAGCCGATTTTGTATATACATATATGTATATAAAGTTGGTTTAAAGCTAACATTTGAATTATGTATATATATTTAAGTAATATCCATTAAACATTTAAAGGCCGGGTTGTAAAAATAAGTTTAGGGTATAATAAAATAATTGACAAAGTTTTGTACAAAGAATTAACTAACTAAAGATATGTTAGCGAAAGTAAAAGTAAGCTTTTATGACATTTTAGAGTGCAGCGAGCGAATTTTACGAAACTTTCAACGGTGCTCCCTATAACTCTCTGGAACCAGACGTGGTTTGTCACATGGTATTTGTATCTCGAGTCGAAATAGGGGACAATGGAATGCCTCTGAGCGGGCACACAGAGTTGCCATCGTGTCCGGTCTGTCTCGAAAGAATGGACGAGAGTGTCGATGGAATTCTGACGATATTGTGCAACCATACTTTCCACTCCAGCTGCCTCGTCAAATGGGGTGACACATCCTGTCCGATCTGTCGATACGCCCAAACGCCAGAGCCACTGGCGGATAGTCGTTGCATGAAATGTGGTAAGTGTTCGTCTAATTGCTCCGACTTATTATACTAAACTTGAGAGAATCCAATTTAATATTTAATATACACTTATAGAAAAGGAAAGGAGAATTTGTTGAGAAAATTACTTGAAATTGTTTGATTAAATTCCGCATTGTATAATTGCATTGTATATTAGCATATTTCTCGGTCTTTCAGAAAGGAGATGATTTCAAAACATCTTCTCTATCATACTAGAGGCCTCTTTTAATATGTTTTTGTGTGGATCTCTTCAGTTGCGGATACCGGCAATGATGCACTGTGGATTTGCTTGATCTGCGGTCACGTAGGCTGCTCGCGTTATCATCAGGGTCATGCGTTTGAACACTACCGAGACACACACCATTGCTACGCGATGCAATTGGGCAACAATCGCGTCTGGGATTACGTAGGCGACAATTTTGTGCATCGGCTACTGCAGGATAAAGATGGTAAATTGGTGGAAGGTGGTCGCTCGGCAACCAAGAGCGAGGGTGCCGCTGTGGAGGATAAGGTAGATTCGGTGCAGTTAGAGTTCACGTATTTGTTAACGTCACAGTTGGAAACGCAACGACAATACTATGAAGAGAGGCTCAATCGTACGGAGCAACGCTCCATAGCAGAAATTACCGAGTTGAGGGATAAATTGGACCAAGTGCTCGAGGAAAACTCACAATTTAAGGTAATTTATTCTTAAAGGTATAATTCTTAAAAATAGTAATCAAATGAACATTACCTCGTCTCTTCTATTCCGAATTTCTTTTCGCTTTCTCCCTCTTCCTGTTCTACTCTTTTCAAATGTACTACTCTTGATTCTATCATAAAGAAAAAAAAAACGAAAAAAAAAATATATATATATACTCCTTATTTTATCAGAAACAATTCGCGACGCTCAATCGTGACAAGCAGACGTTTGATAAGCGTCTGCAGCATTCCACCAATAAATTGGCACAAATACAAGCAGAATTGTCGGAGGAAAAGGAGTTGCGAAAGGCCCTACAATTGAACCAGACTTCATGGCAGGCGAAATACAAGAAATTGCAAGATGAATTGTCCACAAAAGAAGCAGAGATCACCAATTTGAAGGAGCAAAACCGGGATCTCATGTTTTTCCTCGATGCTCAAAAACAAATCGACGAGTCCGCCGATCGAAATGAGATTGCCGCCGGACGTATCGTTATTCCTCCAAGCCCTAAAGATGGGAAATCGTCAGGATCTCGAGGATATAAAAGTCAAAAGAGGCATTAACTCTCATCAAACATCATTGTATTAACACTTAAACGTTAAATTCTCCGATCTGTTTAGACTCGAATCTTTTTCAATTACGTTTGGGAATTCTTCGTCAATATGCGAAACGCAATATTCTGAATATCGATTACAAGAACGATTATGATGAAGAAAAAAACGTTATATATAAAAGAGATGATATTGAAGTTAATTTTTAGTTTTATGTGAAGGAAGAATAATCTATTATTTCGCTACAACGATTTTACTAAATTGTTGTTTACCTTTTTATTTCATTTGCTGACATATTAATGTAAGTTTAATGTTGAAACTTGTAATTTTTTACTATATTGGTATATCTCTATTAACAATGTCTCTTATAACGATGTCAGAAGTGAGAAGTTACATAAATTTTCTTCTTGCATTATATCTCAAATTAAGTTAGTTTCTTTCATAAATCTCATATATTTTCATCCCGCTTGAATCCTGGATTATCATATTGAAATTGATGACGATTTGATTGTCCTGGTTGAAAAGGGTCCTGATTCGAGGATCTCAAATTATCAGCATCATCGTAAATGTCATATGATTTCTGAGTCTGTGTCCTTCTTTTTTCTGCTAAAATTGTTGATCGCCTCCGCTCAAAGGCATTAAACGCACTTTTCGGCATTTGCGAGGACATGCGTTGCGATAAACCTGCAAAATAGACGAGAGATACTCGAAAAAAGTATTAAATAAAAGTACTAAGTGTGATAATTAATGCCATCGGCACTGACTTGTGTAAGTGTGAGTGTGGGTGGGTGGGTGGGTATGTGTATGGGTAGGTGCGTGCGTGCGTGTTTGCGTATTTACATGTATAACATTGTTACTCCCAAAATGTTAAATAATTTGAAATATAGAACGTTTACGCTTTCTATCTAACTGTTAATCGAAAAAACGATTAATTTAATGCAATTCTCGGGATGTTGCAATTAATTCTATAAATATATCCGAAAACTATTATTCTCGTATTGTGTTGCATTAAATATCAATTGCGTTTTCATCAACTTTTTATCAACCCCGGTCGTAATAATATGTAAACGTCTTGTTTAATGGCAAGTGTAAATCGTTTTGCTTGGAATAATTCATTTACGTTTTATGGGTGCTTTAATGTAGTTCATGTTTACGCACACTACACGTGCATTACGTGTCAGTGCTGATACCCAAATGCAGCATCTTTGTCCGTGCGTTTAAGATGTAATATATAAACGCGTGCGCGCGTAAAACTACAAACTTAACAGCAATTAGTATATGTTAACGTTAAAAAAAGATAAAACATAAATTAAATACTTGATAATAATAAAACCAACGTCAATTATTAGCTGTAATAATAAATGAATTTTATAAACGTGTTTTTATTTTTATTCCCTTGTCGAAGGGGAGCAAAGAAGATATTAAAGTTGAAACGCAATGTACAAAAAAAAAACGAAACAGGCACGTTCCTTGTCAATTGGTTACCTTAGCTAATTACTATTTATTTTAACTAGAAATGTTTTTATTACACTACCTCTTTCATAAAAGCAAGCGTAAGCAAAAACCGATAATTCGATTTGGAATTATATGACATTGTTTTATAGAAGCTCTTTGAAAGCACCAAATCGAAACAATGTCGCTACGTCGTTTAGTTGCTTATCCACGATACTCAATATACGCGATTGAATTTCCGTATCCATATTTTCTCTTTCTTCCTGTTTTTCTCTCGGGATACTGTCTCACAATTCCACGTTTAGTATTTAAACATATATGTACAATTTAGAAGATGAGTGCGTTCTGAATTTAAAATCTCCAGGATTCTCCCATAATTTGAATAGTATTCTCAGTGATACGCTGATGCACAAAGTTTATGAAAATTTTAAACAATTGAGAGCAATTATACCTGAACTTGGATCATGAAGCTTTCGTCGAAATAGTTTTTCAAAGTTTCCCAATATCTTCAACGATCCCTTCGAATTTTTCGTTGATTTGTGCGCACTTTGTTTGGTAGGAGAAGTCACGGTACTTCGTCTAAGTTCGAATATCACGTCGTCCTCCGCCATGCGTTGAAGTGTCTGCGCTATTTTATCAGCGTGCTTTTCGAAAACGCCATCTTCCGAAGAAGTTACCTGAGGAGAAGAAATGATGCGAGAGAAATATATGTGAATTACTAATTATAGAAAGAAAAATAAATTTTCTGTAAATTTCTTTATCTTATATTTCTCTTAAAGTAAACTTGTTTTGTATTTTCAACAAATCTTCAATAAATTTACTTTCATAGGAGGAAAATCCATAGAGATTGTATAATTTATCTTTCACCGTATGTATTTACTTGTGAAAAAGATAAGAAAAGCGTGTTATACCTAATATTATGGTGTTTAATGTGTTTTTTTTCTTTGAATATTACCTTAGTACAAGGAAGTTTTGTATTGGCGAGTACATGGGAAAATGTGACGAATCGATGAACTAGCATAGCGCAGAACTGGATACCTAATATACTGATGAACGCGGCAATAAATAGGCATCCTATCGGCTCGAGTCTTAAATATTCTTTTGTTAAATGTACCTAATATAAGAAATTGAAATGTAATTTAAATTTTTTACCCTTGCACAATTTTAACAAATTTTAATACTCGAGTGTTAAATTATTAAATTGAAACAACCCTTTCAAAGTAAGCAAGTTGAATTGCTTGAATTGTAACGTTATTAAATATAATAACTATGTGAAGTTATTGTTAATGAAACATATAATAGGATTGTTCTCACTATTACTATTACGTTATTATTATCATTATTATATTGTTATTGAGATATTTACCTCAAATCTTTCTGAATTGAATGTAACATTGTACTTCATTCCAAGTGGCCATTGCAAATGCAGGGTATCTTTGTTTAACTGCATAAGGAACACGATTAGTACAAACAAAGCATTTAACATGAAGAATTTTGATAAATACGCATCACGAGAGTTCATCAGTTCCTGAGTTATTTTGTTCTAAAAGAAATATAATTATATAAAAATTAAGGAGAGAATAAAATAAATATCTTGGGTCGGAAAATTATCATTTCAATATTATCTCAGAATATGACATGAAATGCTGCATGGTTGTTCTTCAATGTTCGACAACGTGAAACAAAAGATTGCACATGTTATATTCTTTTCTGTACGTGTGTGAATATCTACATATTGTATTCTTGCTGTTCTATTCTTGTTATTTCTATCTCACTCAAGCTGTATTCGAATTTCTACCAACTACTTTTACTTTGTCTATTTTTCTGTCTTTTTTTGCAAGTTAAAGATAGATTCAACTCACTTGACTCTCTTCATCGCTTTCAATGGGTCGCAAGTATTTTCCAATCAGATCTTTCCAAAATTCTTCTTCATCATTCGATAGAAAATCCACCACACCTCTTCGCAGTCTTTCGTCCTGAAGCCAGTAAGGGCTAATGAGGAAACTAGACTGATCCTGACTCGAGGTTGCTGACACCTGCGTCAGAACGTCACTTTCGTCGTCATCGACATCCTTGTAGATCACATTTTCTCGATCACTTTTATCGGTTATGTGTTGTAACTCGATTCCTTCATGCATTTCCTCTTCTATTGTCTCCTCCATCGGGAAATATGGTCTTGGGTAGATATTAGCATTAGAAGATGATTGGGCAACGTTGTTAGTTTCCATGTTTATTGTATGTAATCTATAATATTATCAATAATTATATCTGTGTTGTAGAATACAAACACCTTAGGAGTAAGATAAGACAAATAATTATCTGTATAATTCGAATCTCTCGTAGTAATAGACCGATAAATAAAAGTAATTAAATATAAGTGTAATAATGATTTTATGATAACTATAAGTTTCGTAATAACTGTAAATAATAAGTCCATCAAACCTGTCTAGTAAGTTCAGACGTTTGTTCATCTGTTGTAGAGACTCGTTGATTTCATTCAATCGCTTCTCTTCATAACTAACTCCTGAATTAATACAGCAAACACATTTGAGAAGATTCCCCAAGGAAAACTCCAATGTACCTTTTTCATTTTTGTCTTGCTTATTTCTCTTTCCTATCATGAACCCGGATAGATTGCTGATTGCTGCGGATCTCTGCTCATCTTGAAGAGTCTTTTTACGTTGTAATTATATAACATGATTATTTTTCAAATTATTCCAATTACGTTCTGCACGTGCGCGCACGTGCAGTAAGTGGCAAAACATGTTAAGGAACTAATCTATCAATTATTTTCCACAGTGTATTTACAGTTTGTACAATCTGCTCTGAATTAAATTAAAATTAGAGAATAGCAAACTTACGACATTCGGTTTCTTCGAATCACGCGTGCCCCAAGTAACGTTATGCACGTTGAAGACGGAGAAGATAATTAACAACATGTACATAGACGGCACGGTAATGTAGTAAATAACACCGCACAGTAAACAAGTCGCTTCCTGAGGGTGTAACAGACCAGCTACTGTCATTTGGCACGCGACAATGAAAAAGAGAAGACTACTAGGTGCAAGCCATCCATCTTCGGCGATTTGTAACATAATTCCTACCAGGACGACTATCATCACTAGGCCATATATAGCGCTGATAATCTCGGCTACTAATAACTGTAAACCCAGGCTAATAATGTACTATCGATAGATGATGTATAATGTAATGTTCATATGCAATAATCGTCGATTAATCTAGCACAGTCGTAGAAAGTATCCTATAGTCATTAAATATAATGGTTTCAGCTGCATTTTCTTGCTCTCTCTCTCTCTCTCTCTCTCTCTCTCTCTCTCTCTCTCTCTCTCTCTCTCTCTCTCTCTCTCTCTCTCTCTCTCTCTCTCTCTCTCTCTCTCTCTCTCTCTCTCTCTCTCTCTCTCTCTCTCTCTCTCTCTCTCTCTCTCTCTCCCTCTCCTCTCTCTCCTCTCCCTCTCCTCTCCCTCTCTCTCTCTCTCTCTCTCTCTCTCTCTCTCTCTCTCTCTCTCTATTTGAAATAAAATTCATCTAATACAGCAAGCTCAAATTGCAAAGCCACTTATACTCTTGTTTTGACCTATTTTTTATAATCCACATTTACTGACTAAATAAATTTTTCTTTTTCAAATATCTTCAAAATCTTTATGAGATACCATTCGAGTTTCATACCTGCATGCGCTCCTTACAGACGAAGCAAACTCCGACGAACACGCCAATTGGGATTAGATTGTACCAGAAACTGGTCCAATTGTCGATATGAAACGCGGCGACAAACGCGCCAACCAGCATCAAAAATATTGTACCTGGTCCCAGGATTGTACTCCCTTTAATAAATAATAATTGATTTAATAGATTATTAAAATGTTATCACTAGATATATGTACATACCCATTAGAATCCATTGATAAGCAATGTACAGCCACGAGATATCGTTATTCACCTTCCTCGTCTCTTTAGAAGTCATCAACAAGTCGAAAATATTTGCGACAGTGGAGGGAATCCAACGGCGTCGCTGAATGTAGAAATCTCTAAAGACTTCTGGTGCATGTGTATACGCATCACTCGCTGCCGAATATTCGACCTGGTAGAAACGAATTAATCTTAGGACTCTACTCTATATTCTTGAACACGTAAATTACACACACACACACGCGTGCGTATACATACTACTGATCTGTCAGATTTAGTTGAATATTTTTGTACCTACATAACACTAGTGAGAAAATATATCCTTCAACAAATTTCATTTTTCAAAAGAATGACCAGACATCGTGAAATATATATTATTGTAGAACCAAAATTCAAATCTGCTTGCTGAATTACAAAATACAATTGTTTAAATTCAGCCAAGTTCCGAATGCTAGCAATTTAAAATTTTTACTTTGTTTTTATAGCTGTATCTTTCAGGCGGATTTGCCTGGTTTTAAGGAGAGCGGGAGGAAGGAGAGAATCTTGTAAATACATATATAAGCATTAATTTAAATACTAAATTGTTATTTCTTCAGAAATAGATCTGAATAATATATGTATAATAAATAGATCAAATTTTATCAATCGTCAGGAAAATAATCAGTCAGATATCGTTGTATGAGTTCGAGATGCGACAATGATTATCCAGGAACCGCAAACTGGCAAGTTACTCGCGCGACGATTCAAACAATTGACCGCGGTCCAAAAATTGAACGTTCTGCTATCTACACGCATCTAATACACATATCCAATTTAACTTTTTACCTGATATTTAAGCTTGATAATTAAGCTATATTAACGTTAAATATTTCTCACTACTTGAGAAAATTGACATTTCGAAAGATATATATGGCTAGTCAGTTAGAATTTAAATCTATGAAAGATCTCTGTACTTTTAATATATTGCTTACTAAATAGGTAATATATTATATGAATATATCATGGTATTTTAAACCGCACAAGATGATGACTTACCCGTGAACCTACTTGGAGAAGCAATGTACAGAGCCATCGATCCTCACCTTGGTCATACTGAATGTAATGCCTGGCTTCGGTAGACTTGGTAGCATATTTCGCCATCACGTTAGGCTGCTTCAACGCTTTCGCTCTAAAGAGCGAAAAACAGCCAGGACTGCACAGAACACAACCGATCGTATGTTCTGTAGATTTTTGCAACCAGTGGCCAATAGCGTATTCGAATTTTTGGAACCAAACCATTGGACCTGTAGTAACGAACAGTAAAACGCTTAAGAGCTTCAAACAAAGCGATCTCTTTTCCGTATATTAGAAAATCGTACGAAATTTAAAGTCTCAAGCTGTTTGTTTAATAATAAATACTAAAACTTTTCTTCGTCCATTTCCCTGTCTATCGGTTAATTGTTATAAAGAACTGTGAAACTGTGATATCGTGATTTCTCCAATCACAGTTACCAACAATTATATAACAATACGTTCTCTCTACATTATCTTAAATGAGATATTTAACATTTTTAATTTGTCGCAATAACCCGCATACCGCATACCGCATACCTAATCCGACCGGATGTATTCGCCCACACGCGGCACCAAGATCTCTATCCTTTTTCATCAGATCCACCAGAACTTTAACCGCGGCCGGTCGAAAGTCGATATCTCCGTCCAATGTAAGAATGTACGTGTTCTCGGCAATAGTCTCTTTCCGATCTATGTCGATCGGTAGTCCCATTAGACGATAGCCCAGAAGATAATACATATACATGACCTTAAAAAATTCAACAGGATGTTTCATTCGGATTTTCCTTTGAAACTTTACTTTATTAAATTTGTCTCTAATAAAAGTTTAATGATGCTTATTCACGTTTATATATTGATCATATTATGTATATTGACTTATTCTGAAATGCATTACATATATGCGCGTGCGCAAATTTTCATCAAATTTTTATTAGAGAACGACTTGATGGGCATACGTTTATTTCTCATACTTGACTCCACCGTTTTCTGTGTCTAATCTTGTTTTTATCCTTCAGGTGAACTACCAATTTAGTTTTTCCTGGCAACGTCCACACAAGACGACCCCCGTAAGGCGTCGGATATTTAGTAGGCGGCAAAGAACGCATGCATAAGTTCTCCACATTTTTTTGGACCGTCTCCACCAGCGTAATCACATATTGATTGACTTGCGTCTCATTTTCATCGTGATTACACAAATCAACGCAGCCGTGCATGCAGCAAAATGCATCGTCGAAGAAAATGTGTGCTGATTTCAAAAGCGTACAACATTCATTCAACAAATGTATTGAATAATTTTCTTACGGCTATTCACTCGCTAAATTTTTCGAAAATATTTTCAAAAACTAGAAATACTAACAATAAGTATATATAATAAACACGCAACAAGATCTCTCTCTCTCTCTCTCGACGTCTGATAAATGGATTCAGATAACTTTCAGATAGAGAGAAGACTAAATTTCTACGGCATGATTAAATTTTAATTTTTTTCATGCAAAGAATACTACACGTCCATCATAATTTTTTAAAAGGTGAATCTTAATTGTTAATTACTCGCGCAGTAATATATCGATAAAAAGGAAAATTTGTAACTTGTGTAATTTATCATTACGATAGATGGTCCTCTTTAATCTTTTAGTCATAATATATTGTCTGTGACGATTGCGACTCACTTTCCAATTCGTAATAGTCCTCGATGTGAACCTTGTAATATCTCTGCGTGACGCGTATCGCACACTGATCCTTGTCCAATCGCAGAATACTGCCTACCAAATGATTCATTTCGTTCTTCTCTTCGTGCCACATTGTAGCGCACGCGTAAATTCTCGTCACTCGATCTTTATGTTTATCGATCGTCGTCATATCCTCCGGATCATCTTTGTCAAGGTCTCGTTCGATTCTTCCAACGTCCAAGCTAATATCGGTAGCTTCGAGTCTTAGGTCGCCATTCTGAAATTCAATTGATTGCAATAATAAATGTAATTGTGATAATAAATAAATAGATAAAATAACTTCAAGTTTATCTCTTTACTGGAAGTGGAGCATCTTTGTCCTTCTCCTCGCGCGCGTGGTCTTGCAGATCGACATTTTCATTCTGCGTCCTTCTATTTAAAGCTAAACATTGGTCAATCATAAGCGAATCGTAAGTGATGGTGGAGAAAATTCTTTCAGCTAGCGCCAGTCTTTCGTTTTCGGTGGTCCATAGGTGCATCGTGATCCATATCTGCGACATCAGCCATATAAGCCAGAACCAAATGTACCAGCTAGAAAGAAATTCGTCCCAATTTCCAAACAGGAATTCCTCGAAGAAAAGATAGTCCGTTGTAACGTTGCGAAAGATGTCCTTGTTGCACAATGTCACAATCAAACACACCGCTCCCAGACTAGCCAGATTCGTTGGAAACGCGAAACCAAACTGGTGCATATGAGTTCTGTAAGCGAATTTACCTGAAAAGTTGTCGAAGAGATCAAGAGTCGGAAGATCGAAAGTGCTCTTGAACTTGTACTTGAAGAAAAATGCAAGATAAAAAAATATTCAAATTATATCATATGTAGAACAGGTAAAGACTGCAGGTAAGGACTCTCTCGCATCGTTCTTCCAAATACGTTCTTTTGAAATAGTGTTGTTAGTTACTTTCAGATTTTTGCGCGGTCTGGATCTAATTGTAAGCCTGGACAAAAGGCTTGCCGCTTTCATCTTTATGTATTAGGTGAATTTTTTTAGTTTTATAATGTATGTACATTGTTGTGGCCATTTCAACTTACAAGACTGATACATCATCATGGCGCAAGCAGCTTGAATGGCAAAGATATAAAGGGGTGTAGGGATAGTGAATCTCGGTGAGAAAAAGCTTCTGGCATCTATTCCTTCGCATACGTTAACAACGAGAGCACCTGCGATGAAAATGAATATCCTCCAAAGGGAGACGTATCCTTGTACGACGTGCTGGCCTGATTGAAGATCTTCTTTCGCACGGAATAAGAATCGCACTAGACCTGTTTTAATCATCTAAATTATAATAAACTAAATTGGTTCTCTCGCAGCGATAAAAACACTCGCGAAAAGAAAAGGATGACATTTGAAATAAATATTGAAAGGTATTTTCGAGATTTTGCCGAGGAGATGGAACTTTATTCTCTTATCTTACTCTCTCCCCCCCCCCCTCAACCCCCCGTTTTTCTCTTTTTCTTTACACGAGACGGCCTTAGGAATCATCTACCTACGTACATACATACGTGACGTGATCGGTACGTACCGATGTTGCTGTGGGACGACACAAAGTTGCTCCACCAGCGACTCGAGCACAAGACAAGAGCAATGGGAGAAAGCCACATCAACGTTGCGTCGACGTCGTGCTCGATATTAAGGATCAAAGGCCACAACATTCCGCTAACTTGGGCGGTCAATGCCAGTGCGTCAACAATTTTTAGCAATCTTAATTTGCTTGCCGATACATTTTGACTTTCTTTATTTCGCGAAAGTAGATCTATTAAATTTCAATCATCGTCGGTATTTATTATACATATATAACAAGCGAATTCTTAATTACCACGGAATATCGTTGTACAATAGGAACGAAAGCAGTCTATTTCCGAAAGCTCGTTTATTTGAATCAAGCGTCAAGCAATTGTATTATACATATGTGTATGTGTCTATATGTATAATAGCAACGGCAAGTCAAAGTAAAAAAAAAGTTGCTTTCTATTGCTCTCGGCAATTAATTACGCACTTACTCAACAATCCTGGGACGAAACATAGGCAACAGAAAATGGCGGCGCCTTGTGCCGCACCGATTTCCGGTAGAATGACAAAAGTCAACAAGACTAAACCGATCGTGTGGAGCGTGTCCAGCAGAATCATGAGCAGAATGTTTCGTTTCTTTGGCATCCTTGGTTTCCCCTTGAATAGATAGTGCCACAAAGTATTCAACACTCCGAGGCATTCCGGCACGAGAAATATGAAAATCAGACACCACGTCCATTTTATACGGTCATCCTGCGTGTGCTCGGTAAAAAGCCCCTCCAGCTCCTCCTTCTCTGTAAAGGAATCCGGGAGTGTTTTGCGTATAAAAGGATTAATATTGTAAATTTAATAATAATTATGGATAAGGAAGGATTTCCCCCTTCCTCCTTTTCGCTAACGTAACACTATACCTACTATGACACTTAATTGATAACATATGATAAACGATAATCGATAAGATAATAATGTCTCTTCCAAATAAAAGAAATGAAAGACCATTTTCAAATTAGAAATGTAAACCATCTTTTCTAATTTCAACTTGACCCAGCAGGGTATCGCACATTTAATCAATCCCCTCAATTACAAATTCAAGTCAATTCTCTATCATCTCTCCTTAGATTTGAATATTTAATTTAATATCGTCTATAATTACAAATTTGGAAACTTGGCAGTCCGTATACTTTAGGACATAAGAATATTTGTGTGCAAATATTTGTAATTTTTGTAACTTTTGTTCAGTGTTGTTTACTCTAAATTGAAATCTTACCTAGATTACGATTATAAGAGAGCAACGATTCATTCTTTCGTAGCTGCGCGGTGGCCAATAGAACAGCTAATTTAGACGCGATGCCGCTGCATAAAACGATAGTAAATAACAATCCATAAATGAACAGCTTTAAGATCCAAATAACGATCTCGAAAAACCTGTTATTTCGCATAGATCCACTTTCTGGTGGAGGAGGAAGACATTCGAACGCGTCCCACGGCGGAACGTCTTTCTGCGAACTAAAAAAGGTTTTCTGTGTTATCGCGAGCTTTTCATTCTTCAGTATAGTAATATCAGCACTATTTGGCTTACTATTATCTCATCTCTCTCTCTCTCTCTCATATGTATATATAATTTTCTTTTCTCCGTTTTCTACATCTTTCTACTACATCTCTTTTTACATTTTTATACATTGTTTCGCGCATGATTTTATTTCTTACATCTTATATAGTCCTTCCCTTTTTCCTCAACATACAATTGTTCATTTTGCAAAAAAGAATGCATTAAACATTTTCATAGAAACAAGATTCATTCGTTCAGTCATTTCAATTCGTCTACTCTTTGTGACAGATCGCAAAAATTAATGTCGTTAAAACAAACAAATTCAAGAAAAAAAATGCTTTGTCTTTTTGTAACAACGTAGTGACTTTATATACAAAAAAATACACGTAAACGAAACATTCTCTCTCTCTCTCTCTCTCTCTCTCTCTAGATACCATAATTTTAGAATAGATAGCAAAACAAAAATGTAAAGGTGAAACTAACCAGTAAGTAAAAAATCCCCCCGCCCTCACGAAAAAAGAAAATTATAATAGCGAATTCGGTAGTACGCACTAGTGCGTCTAGCCGAATTCTCTATAAGACATTGAATTTTCCTACACGAATCTGCCGAGTATCGTAGTTTTCTTGCTGAGCTATCATCTTTACGCGTATGTATGGATTATGGATGTATGTACATACATACATACATACACTCACATCACAAATTCGTTCGCTTTCACTTATTTTTAGTATAGTATATCGGAAGCTCTAATTCTCTAGACACATACCTCTCTTCTTCAGTTTCATCGAATTCAGAGCTGCTGTCGTCATAGTAATTGTCAAAGACGCTAATCCTCGGTTCGTTTCCTCGGTTTATCGGCAACATATTTGCCGAAATCTTGCGACAGCTTACGATCGCGACAACCGCCGAAATTGATATATTATATGCCTGCGGTACAATTTGTAGATGCGTCATCGATCGACAAAGTATTATCATCGGTTCCATGATAAGGTTAGATAAGATTTATAATTAGGACCAATTCGGAATGTAGAGTACCGTAATACATTTCCGGATACGCGCTTGCCGTTTAAGTGTGCTGTAGTTATATTATGACGCCCATATTATGGAACCAAGTCATTTAACAGACTTCTTCGTATTATACATATAAATTTCTAGCTCGAGGAGAATGTGTTACATATTTATAAACATTGAAATGTTTCGGAACTGTATACATATATATATATATAGATGAGTAGATATTCTTTCGTTTTTATTTAGCGTTCCATAAACAACATAAGCAAATCCTAGTTCTAACACTTTATTAACGTTATTTTTAGGAAGAAGTGATAAATTTTATCACATTACATAACATTGCAGAGAACAAAAAAAAATATCATTTGCATGATATGACTGTATGCTGAAAACCAAGTGGTAAGAAAATAGTATATCTCTAATATACATATAATATTAACTCCCCGCACCGATCAAGTATACGCATTTACTTTGTGATGCCAATAACACCACAGGCAAGACGATCGCCAGCATTGCCAGTTGTTTTTGACAGCTCGTGGCCACCCTTGCCCAAATCATCAGGATCAGCATGGACCTAAAATTTGAAGAAACTGAATAAACATATCTATTTACAAGAGACAAATACAAAGAGAAAGGTAAAAACAAGTAAGAAAATCTTTGACTACGTGACAATATTAATGGAAAAATTGTCACTTTACAATCAAGTATACCTATATATGTATGAATTAACCGTGTAAACATTTCTGATACATCTCAGAACCGGCAGTTGCCTTACAAGTATGTCGTATAATATATTAACTACGTACGTCTCCTACAACGTATTAAATAAATGCGCAAATCATATTTATTTTTATAAAATCATTAGTAATACTAAAGAATAAGAACGTAATTGGAATGGTTCGTGGGTTACAACGGCCGATTATCAAGTACAAATCAACGAGACTCATATAAGTCTAATATATACCACGAGAGTTCGTCCGATGATACTGTGCGGTCCGTGGAGTTGAATCTTACTGTCGGCGATGTTAATTTCCGCGACTTTATTAGCATCGGCTTCCACGTTTCCTAAATCTCCAACATGGCGCACATTGTCATTCGGACCACCATGATCTTTTTCAAGTGGATTGAAATGAGGGCCCGCACTCGTGCAACCTGTAAAAAAACAGAGAACATCAAGAATTAGTTTACGTTCATAACTTGTACTTAAAAATAGTTGAACAGCGAAAATAATTTGTAATCTATGCCATGTTGTATTGAAACACGTCGTACTTAAGCGATATATAAATTAAAACAATATAAAAAATTAAAAGATTGTAACAAATAAGAAAAAAATGAAAAAACTTTAAGAAAATTAGACCAAAATTTGCTTGAAAGTTATTAAAACATTTATAACTGAAATAAATGTGTAAAAAGTACTAAAATATCATATATACATATATAGATATCCTCTGTCCCCATGAACCTGTTTACAAGCAAGCAGATATCCATATCGCATACATTCATTCTCCACAAACACAAATTAGCTCGTTATCAACTTTACTAAAGTCGAAAATAAGACAAGTTTGATAAAAATGATACAGTTGTGCACAATTTCAATCAACTTTTGTAAATTCTAGAAACTTTTGTCACTGTTTGAATTATTACAAAGCGTCAAATCTGTAGAGCAAAAAATTACGAGAGTGAGGGAGAGAAGGGGAAGGGAGGGGAGGGGAAGGAGGAGGAAGCGAGAGAGATTTTTAAAAAATATATTTTAAATTAACTTTTTTTTCAAGTCTGTAATGTCCGAGCTACGTCATTCATAATGCGACGTCTCATTAGATATTCTCATTAAAATTGACTTGAACGTACCATTTGTATTGTCGCCAAATTCATGAATATGAAAACCGTGCAGGCCTTTCTTTAAGCCGGAAATCTGTCCAGTCACCTTTACCTCACTTTGACTTTCCTGCAATGCAAATCGAGTGATAACTTACTGTGATAACAGAGTAAGTAAATTTTTTAGAGGATTAAAAGTTAACAATTATTAAATTGGGTGTGTATGTATGTATGAAAACAAGTTGTTTCGACAAATTAGATTATTAGAAAACATATAAAACTATCGCGGTACGATTCAGGATTCAGGTGATCCCGATGACTCTCATATATAAAATGTAGGATCATATCAAGCAAAAAGCATTATCGTATCGCTAGATAAAAATCTTTCAAGCCTGCGGTTTGAGAAATATAAGCGGATATCTTTTGAGAAAAGATATAGCGAGATCAATCTGAAAAAATTTCGATGAAATTGCCAGACTTACGCGGCGAGGAGGGAAAATTGGAAGGAACAGAATTTACCGCTTGTTCAAAATGCACGGTTCCTGTGACAGGCCCTCCCTGCTGGCCTGGCCGAAGGACACAGACTGCCTTGATCGACATCTCGCGAATGTATTTCCGTCTATCCGTCTATTTCCGTCTATTCCGGTCTATTCGCGTGCCTGCCCAAGTCCCGATTGTCCCGAATGGATAGTTCCAACTGCGCGGTAATTCGCGGCTTATGCTTATACGGCAATTAAATAATCAAATTGCTGAATGTTGCTGAATCACGAATAATCAGACGAGACAAAAACCGCTACGCGTGACGTATGTATGTATGTATGTACATACATGCATATGTACATATGTGTTGAAGACAAATGAGGACAGAAAGGTCGTCCGGTTGAGTTTCGGAACGCATCCCATTGCATCTCATTTGGAAATGGATGAGCACTAACTACTAAAAAGGCCGGTCTACAATGGGCGCGTTCAGCAGACCAAGCCGCTCAGTAGCAGTCGAACGTGATTGGCTCTTACTTTTAGAACCAACCAATCAACGCAGAGTGTTGATGAGACGAACTCAACAGTTGTGTCTGCTGAACGCGCCCAATGGCTGCGTTTTGCCGAACCTCCGCTAGCTAAGCCGCTAGGTAGCAATTGAATGTGATTCGTTCTTACCTTTGGATCTAACCAATGGCCTAGTTGAAATTTAATCAATCAGAATAAAGAAAACTAACTTCAAGTTTAGTGAACTTTGCTCTAATTGGTCAAATTTCAATCCAATCTCAATCTCAATCCGTAGTCTGATCACGGCTTTAAGGTTGTATGACCAATCACACTATAAAACCCGATTTACAATATGTTTTAAGTCGTAAGTCGTAAGAATTGGCCAATCACAGTTCATTATTCTTCGACCGCAAGGAGAATAATGGACTGTATATACAACCGTGGTCGGCACCTTTGATCTATTGGATTCCGATTTTCCGCCATGTTTTTGGGGGGATCATCGGCGTATCAACGCCGTGGTTTAAACAGGTCCCAGTTTTCAGGGTTATAACCTCTGTTTTTAATCAGCTTGGAAAATCTTATCAAAATTATCCAAAATTTTCCCAATATACAAGAGCCTCTGCGCGTCACACATTTTCCAATATTTCACCTCAAACGTATGTACGAAAATCACTTGGCGTCTGTGGCGTGTGACCCCGACTTTGCACTACCATACATACAAAAATCCTCTGATTGGTCGCCCCCCACCCCCCAAATAATTACGATGCGCAGTGCGGATCGGCTTAAACCACAAAAAAGAGTTGAGTGAACATACTGGAACATACTGGTTATGTATTATACGTATTATAGCGAAAGAGAGGATCGGGGCAATCTTAACGTTAACGACGAAGAAGAAGAAGAAGAATTATATCGAAAGCAAGTACTTGTAAATAATTTAGGTTATCCACGACCATATATCAGACAAGTTTTTATTATTATTTATATAACAGTATAATTTTATAATTAATTCTTATTTTATACTACATTAATAAACATTATTAATAGTAATTGATATTTTAACATTTTACATATTTTTACATTTTCGCATAAGTTGGCATTTTAATATGCAACTTTTTTACCGTTAGCATATGTATATTACACGAAAATATGCTCTAACAATAATATATATTTACATTTATTTTAAATAAAAATATACAAGACGAACTGTTAAATACACACGTCGGCCTGTCTCGCGAGTATCGTCAGTATACTGCTAGGATGATGTAATCCATGTTATCCATGTGTCATCTTTTACAGATGGGTGAAGACAAGCCAGTCGAGTGTCCTCCAACAGGGTACCGCTTCAATCTTATTTGTATAGCTCGCTAACTGATTTATTTCTGCATAATTTAGACAAATATATTTCTTACTACAGTTGTTTACAAATTGAAGTAGGTTTCAAAGCAAATGTTTAATTTTCTTAATTGCAGACTGTCGAATATCTTTGCATTTTATAGATAAACTGATATTTACAGTTAATATAACTATTAATTGAGATTAAGTTTATTTATGTCGCAGATATAGTTTACTTTCATAATTATATCGTTTTGTTAGCATCGATATTATGATTATTCCAAATAATATCAGAATAAAATTTATGTCATTTTCTTATAAAGAGAAGAGATGTCTAAGAAAGCGCTTAAGAAGCAGCAGAAGGAGCTACAGAAAGCAGTGAAAAAGGCAGAAAGAAAAGTTCAGTCTGTAAGTTGTTCTATAATAAATATTTACTAAGAAAAATTAAGTTTATCCGTTAATCAAATAGATATAATCCTAAAGTGTCGCGTAAAGTTAATTGAAATTGATGTACTTGCTATATATACATATAATGGATTCAGTCTATAAATCGATCGGTAAAGTAAATAAAAAATATTGCCTTTGGTACCATGTTTCCAGTATTCCCAGCAAGAATCTACAAATGAAACTGAGGATGTGTCTGTGGGAAAGTACGGGCAGATGGATATGATTCAGAGTAAGGAAAGATTTGAGGACAGAAAGTTTACGGAGATCAAGAATTTGAATAAAAATCTAGAGAATCAGACGGTTTGGCTGAGAGGTCGCTTACACACTAGTCGTGCAAAAGGTAAGGTAATAATAATGTTGCTTTATAGAAAACTGACTAATCGTAGTTTGTACAAATAAAACTTTAATCTCACGTCTCTCTCTCTCTCTCTTTTTTTCTTACAGGCAAGCAATGCTTTATCGTGTTGAGACAACAATCGTACACTGTACAAGGACTAGCTGCCGTGAATGAAGAAATCAGCAAACAAATGATTAAATTTATATCCAAGTAAAATCTTAAAGATCTGCGTAAAATTCGGAATATAAAGTGCTATATACATATATTAACGTGGCGTTTCGTCCCACTTAGCATTACGAGAGAGTCCATAATCGATGTTATGGCCGTGGTGATGCCTGTGCCCTCGAAAATTGAATCGTGTTCGCAAAACGATGTTGAGGTTCATTTGAAGGAAATATTTGTGGTGAGTGCCGCAAAGCCGCAACTTCCTTTGCAAATAGAAGACGCCGCGAGACCTGTTGGCGAGGCGGACGAGACGGCGCTCAACGTGCGAGTGAATCAGGATACTAGACTGGATAATAGAGTTTTGGATCTACGTACTCCAGCCAATCAAGCGATTTTCAAGGTCGAAGCCGGTGTTTGTAAGCTCTTTAGGGACATTCTGACAAAGAAGGTAAGCATAACGACGTTTTGATTTTCGCCGAAACCTCTCTTTCCTTTCGGTTATTCTTTTCAGGGCTTTGTTGAGATCCATACTCCCAAAATCATTTCCGCAGCCAGTGAGGGTGGGGCGAACGTGTTTACGGTATCTTATTTCAAAGGCAACGCTTACTTGGCTCAATCACCACAATTGTACAAGCAGATGGCAATTGCCGCAGATTTTGACAAAGTTTTCACTGTCGGAGCAGGTATATCGTGTTTGATAAAAATAGAAATTGTTTCGTTGAACGTTGAACCTGGAATGCGTTATTAGAATGCGCAAGTTTTTCAGGTTATTGATAGGTGCGACTAAAGGCCATTCTACAATAGCGTAAACGTAGTTGGTAGTTGTAAGTGGTTGTAGGCGTAGTTGTAAAGTAGTACTACCGTTTGTAAAGCGTGTTGTGGAAGATGGTTAAATTTCATCTTTCACGACTACGAAGATGTAAAACGTAAGATCTAACCAATCAGAGTGCTGTTATTCACATGACCACCCCGACCACCACCGCTATCATTCTTTTTGTCGAAATAGAGATATAAACGTGAAAACATTTTGTACAACACTTATGACTACTACTACTCCTACAACCCTACATCTACGTTTACGCTATTGTAAAATAGCTTTAACGCTATGCGACTAGCTTGATTCGAAATACATAAAGGCAAATTGTTTCAACAGCGCGAATACTACACACAGTGGGAAGAAGACTTTCTTATCCTCTATACTTTTAATTCATCCAGGTACCAAATGGTCCCTCGATACTTGACTTTTCTTTCCACTTCTATTCCAATAGAACATGCACAAACGAACAATGTCGTTTCGATTGATGTCGTGCGAAAACAATTGCGTTTTCTTCCGTGCATGTGCCACTTTATAGGGTATGAATAGGTGACCAGAGGCGAAGTTGAGAGAGAGACAGAGGGAAAGAGAGTTTTCCCGGTCCCAAGGAATTAAGCTTTAGAGGATTCGATATTCTTCTTCACAAATATGATACCTTTAACAATACGTGCTGAGAATGTCGCGATTAGTTTTCAGAGCGGAAGATTCCAATACGCACAGACATTTGACAGAATTTGTAGGCCTTGATCTGGAGATGGCTTTCAAGTATCACTATCACGAAGTGATAGACACCATCGGACAGATGTTCACCGAGCTGTTTAAAGGCTTACGCGATAAGTTAGTTATAAGTGTAATGTAATATTTATGCTTATATTATTCTTTCGTTCTCGATACCTACCTACCTATCTATTTACGAATTTTCGCAATTTACATTATTAATTTACTTGGTGGGGATTCAACAGTTATTCAGACGATATAACGGCAGTTAGTCAACAGTATCCAGTGGAGCCTTTCAAGTTTCTCGAACCGGCCTTGAGATTGGAGTACCCACAGGCGATCGAATTGTTGGCAGAAGCGGGCGTGACCTTGGGAGAAGATGATGATCTGTCGACGCCGGATGAAAAACTCTTGGGAAAACTCGTTAAGAGCAAAGTAAGACAATTTTAGACAATTTTAGAAAATGAACAGAGCTCAACAATTGAGACGAATAGGGACTAGAAAGGCAAAAATATAAAATCCCGTCGAGCGGTTTAAGTTAAGCATGACTTTAAAAAAATGTAATAAACTCGGATTATAATTTACCGCGATTACTTTTAATTCTTCAGTATAGCGATTGATTCGGATTTACTTAGCAATTTATTGTTGGTATCTTATCTTTTCATATTGCAAATTGCGTTATATAAATGTGTTTTACTTTTTTTTTCCAGTACGATACAGACTTTTACATTTTGGACAAGTATCCTCTTGCTGTGAGACCTTTCTATACCATGCCGGATCCAAATAACCCTGTAAAGTATTCCTACATTGCGTATATGTATAAAATCGCACAGTATTTTTTCTCTTTTTTTAACAACTATTAATCTTGCGTTGTAGAAAGTGTCCAATTCGTACGACATGTTTATGCGAGGTGAGGAAATCATATCTGGCGCTCAACGTATTCACGATCCGGATTTTCTTACCGAACGCGCCAAGCATCATGGAATTGGTAAGCGAAATGTTTGCACGAGAATTCTCGTTCATTGTTGCGAGCATTCAAAATTTTGGGATATCTTTATCAAATTAGACTGAAATCGAAACCCTTTTGTAAACTGGTTTTTCATATTTAGTTAATTTTCGATTTTCATCTTTCCTACTCCTCTTTCCAATCATTCCACCCACCCACTTCCTCTCTGTACACACGTTGAAAAAACTCTTTGCCACTTGACCTCGGCGATGATGCGGCGCATCATTTTTCGCACATATTCCTTTCTTAGTCTTTGAGAAAATTTCAGAAATTATTCGAGTATAATAACAAAGTCAGTTTGTTTCAGATATCGAGAAAATCAAGTCGTACATTGATGCCTTCAGATATGGTTGCCCGCCACACGCTGGTGGTGGCATAGGCATGGAACGCGTAGTGATGCTGTATCTCGGCCTGGACAACATTCGTAAAGTGTCCATGTTTCCACGCGATCCCAAACGGCTAACTCCTTGAGAGGCTTAACTTTGAATGTCTGTAGCTGTATAGAGCTGTAAGAGGACTTGAGTAAAATCTTTTACCTTGAATACATATACGTTAAAGCGTCTTTTATTTTTCTTTTCTACCACGATGTATGTACATGTACTATTTGCTGAGAGATCGTACTTGAATCGAACGAAAACTCGTCTGTATCGCGCAGTGGCTCGATTGACTCGATTCGTGAGGGAGCGACGGAGCATCCGCCGTCCCGTGTGACGGTTTGACCACGTGGCGATTAACCGCAGCTGACACTGCAACCCTCGGTGCCTGGAGTTTTTCCACTGGATCAGCCAATCAGATATTTTTATCCCACTCCTCGAGTGGGACTCAATTGACCGCGTCGTCAATTGGCTGATTTAAAATAAAAATATCTGATTGGCTGGTGCAGTGGAAAAACTCCAGGCACCGGGGGCTGTCAATGGCTATGGTCAATCGCAACGTGGTAAACCCTAGGGTCAAACGGGACGTTCCTCCTCCCACTCCTCGTATAGAACTGCATCTGTGTCTGTCATCTGTCATCTGTGCGTTTTAAATGTAGAAAAATATAACGCGGTCGCGATACCTACCTTTCACCTTCGCGTCGGATGCGCGTCGCATTTGTGAATCTGCGAATCTGCGCGATGAAGAGAGAAACGTGCCGATTTGAATCTTTTTAAAGTTACACGCAAACGAAATCAAAGAATGAGTCGAACAAGTTAAGAAAATAGTTATTGCGAATATACAGGTTATCTTTTACGTCGCACACATGGATTTACTCGTGGTATCCACTCTTAGTTGCGTTTTACATAACATTGCGCCGTTTCTGATTAGATTTGTAAGTATTTCTGAAAAATCTATATTTATAGTAGTAATATTTTCAATTTTTAGTAAGAGGTAATTTCCTTCTTTAAATTTTGATTGAAATTCGAACAGAACAGAAGATCATAAACCCAATGAGTCGCCTTTCATTTGCAAGTCCTCTAAAGATTTATACTAAGTTTATGTTTATATTTGCGTTGTTGTAAATGCAGATATTCAAATTGTCTGCTCAAATCGAGATGTGTATCAAAAGTTATATTGTTCTATTGCTCTAAAGTTTGTGCTTGTAGCATCCTGTTGTGTGTTATAAAATATAGATTTCATCACGTGTGTTGGCGCAAAAGAAACATGACATTGAGCTGCGGAAAGAGCTGAGCAATTTGAAAGAAGATATGGCAGGACTCTCCATGGTGGATGAGTTTGCCAAGTATGCCAAGCTCCAACGCCAGTACAATCATGTGGAAAGTATCCTGAAAGATAACGGTGAGTTTCAAAAAATTTTCCTTTCGGTGTGTTCCCCTGTTTCACTCATGATTTCGCGCATAATACATTACTTATCCTTCTTTAACATTCGGTGAACAACAAGGATAAGTGATACGCATTATGCGTATCATGCGTGAAACGGAACGCACCCTTTATGTCCTATCAAGTGAAAGAATGGAAGGAATATACTCCCCGAACTTCATGTTTCTAGGTTTAGGGGTTTGGGCTGGGCGTGATGAGTCAGTCAGTCAGTCAGTCAGAACATTTGTTTATATATGTATATAGGTAGATAGAATAGATTAGATTGCGCGCGAGAAATTTATTTTTCATAGAAACAAGATTGCGCGATATAATTGATATAAGATGGTTTATTATTATTATTATTGTTATCGCTATACAACGTAATTTTCTATGTATCTCTACATTTGTGCAATAATTTTTTTTTTTCTTTCAGTGAATCAACGACTGAATCGACGATTGAAACTTCAGATGTTGTTAATTTATAGCTTTCGTGCATTGAGTGTAAGTAGATCGCTCGCTTAAGCGAGTCTTTCATCGTAGTTATATTGGATTACGGAAAATTGAAAGCGAGAAATCATGTAATTTAATTATTTTCTTACATCATACAGATAAATTTGCTTTTTGCGTGATACCATATAAACTAAAAGGATAGTGACTGTGACACGTACATTTCACACGTCGATTCTATCAATTCTATCAAATAGTAACACGAGGAAGAATTTAAGTATCTCTTTTGTAATTCCGTAATTCAATATGATTACCGAGGGATCGGGAGTCGCTTAATATGTGCTTAAAAAGCGACGATCGAGCGACTTGTCACCTCGTATCCTCTTTGCGCGATTTCTCTATCGAGCTCTATAACACTTTCAGGGTACGTTAATCTTGTGGTTGTTCTACATGTATAAAAACGAGCCAGTTATCGTTCTTTCGGAGGATATACTATGGCCGATGGAGAATCTTTTGAGTTGGCCATGTCAGCACGAGAATGCTATTTCTCTATTAGCATGGCTCGTCATCGCCCAATTAGGAGTATCGGCATGCAAAAAGCTCCATGCGTGATCTAATGAGTCTTCGTAAATGATTAATGATTAATGATCTGTACCTTATTATGAATTCTACGATAAATAAAATTAAGGATGTAATTAAGAGAGTATCACTTTGTATCGCTTAAAGAGGGCTCTCTATCTTGTGTGATTGAACTCGAATAATCGCGGAATGATGAATGATCTAGAAAGATGATCAAGTGAGTTTTGCAGCAGCAAACTTTTCAGTTTTATACAAGTTTAAGTACACAAGTTAAAAAAAAACAAAAGAGTAGAAATTACCGATTATCGATTATTGCGTCATGACCAAAACCAACTCAAGTTTGCAAATTTTAATCGTGAATCATCGCGCTTGATATCTTTTGTCCAGAGTGACGGGTCCAATCTTCTAGTATATATCTTACGTTGACCGATATCTTGCAACAGTCTAAAATTATCGCCTAATATTTCCTCGCCGTTTGAGAGTTTCCGAAACGTGTTCATCTACGATAAGACAGATAAATAGGTTTTGTTACTACATACACACATGCGCGCGCCTATATATATATATATATAGGCAGTGTGCGACTAGGATGTCTTTTTATCAACAAAGTAAAAGAAATTATTTTGATAATTAATAAAAAGCTTTGCTTTTTCGTTTGTATTGTTAAAATTTGTTTTCAAGAAAAGAGGTACGCTGCATACTCGTAATAAAACATACCTGACGGAAAGATATCGGGACTGGAACGGCGAAAATTATCCAGGTGACTACTTCGCTACAAGGCGGAGTCGTGAGAGATCCCTTGTATGTATAAAAGATATCGGTATTGGACGGTATCAGGAATGCTAGAGCGAGAGATATGTTGACCGATAGTTTCGTATGTGCCCATTGCACATCTGGTAGCTCGCTTATGAGAGATCGAACGAGCTCATTGTCCTCGTCTTGCAACTGAAAGCACGTAATTACATTTAGACATGGAACTTGACTCGCTCTCGCTTTAAATCTTTGGAATTAATATGAGTTTTCGATAGACTTTTATTTGTAATTGTTTTTACTTGTAATTCTCAAAATAAAATTTAAAGAGTAATTAGACAAATTTTAGAGGCAAAATTATCAAGTCACCTGGAAGAGAGTAGCTACTACTACCACACCGTCCTCATGCCGCAGCGCATGCGAAAGATTGGAATATTCCATATTGCGATGTACAATATGCATTTCCATTGGATACCTATGGTCATTAATCTTTCATCGCTATATTATTTAATTCATTCCTTATATCATTTCGATTCAAGCAAATAAATATGATTGTTACCTTACACCGTTCAACACATGTTCAGCACCCCTATTATTTTTTATGCCCCAGTGAAAATGCAATTCTTCCATTTCATATTGTTGATTCCGTTGCAGTATAGCACCGAATATATACGGCAATCTTCCATGTATCGCATTCTTGTCTGTAGTAAGTTTAACTAAAAAGAGACGCGCGGGCTATATTCTCTCTCAGAGAAGACTTCTTCTTCAGATAGTTGATAAAATCATGTATATGAATATCAGGAATATATATTTATACCGGTTTTTCCATTATTCATTAATATTTGCGGCGTTGGAAGAAAATCATGATAACCGACCATCTCGAGAGCCGGAAGCGGTAAAGCGATCGCTTTTGATGTGGATATAGCCACTGGTGATTGTAGCTTTCCTGCGCACAATTCGTACTTCTGCGGCCACAAATGTTGCTCTAAAATTAAGTACTTTACTGGAATAAAAATTTTCTCTTCTTCATTATATAAGGCTGCTATCTATATGTATGTATATTGATCAATCATTTGAATCAATCAGTTGAATATGAATAATTATAGAATCTCGTAAATCTGTGATTATTTCTCGGTCTACATATATACATATACTACGTATACGCAAGTATATCGTTAGTTCTTACAGGGTTCACTACTCGTGAGTAATCTTTGATTTATGCATTATGATCATCTCGACGCGTGTTTTCTCTGTATTTCCGAATTAGATTTATCTGCTATTTAAGCAAAGAAACAAGGGGAAGAAGGATAGAAAAGACTTTCTACGATTCTATGTTCTATATCAAGCTTGGATTGATTCGCGAAATATAAATGGAGATCAAAAACTTGAGAGATATCAAAAACCTGTTGTCGTACCTTTCTTACTGTATCCGAAACCATTGTTGCCATTACATGAAATAAGGACGAGAATTAGCCATGCCGGAGATATAACTTGCAGGATATGCATCTCTGAATTCTTTTTGCGTAAAAATTATATGATCCATATATCATGTACATTAAAAGATAATGGTTTTCCTAATTTTTATCTTTTTATCGTTTTGTCGTTTGGTCGATTCGTTACCCTACGCACATTGATTACCTTTTTACAATGCTCAACGGTAAACTTATGCTTGCACTCTGTATAACGTGTATATTAAGATGTATGTAGGGTAAGACACGTTCGGCACTTTGACAGGCGGTTACGAAGGAATGGCAAACAAATGGTTAACTGAAATGTAGTAAGTTTAACTAAACTAGTTGTGTGTAAGACATCGCGAATGACTGTGTGCCCATTAAATAATTTGCAGCAGTACATATATCATTAGGTGCTTTCCATGTGTGAGTGACACACAAATCGACACAAGCGTCGTTCCATCTTTCTTGGCATTCAATATAAATAACAGAGACAGAACGAGACACTTGTGTCTCGATTTGTGTCTCAGTAAATGGAAAGCACTCATCAGCTGCATATGTCGTGTGATCTTTCAAGTTACAGACGCGTCTCGTAATACAAAAGTAATAACAAGATGCTTCTTCCATTACAATAATGCGTAAAATGTATTAAAGTGGGACACTTTATTATACATTCGTCTTTCGACGAATCATAGGTGGCGCGATAATAATCATAATGAGATAAAGAGTCGAAAAGGCATGCCTTATAATCAGTGATCAGCGCGGGCGTAACAATATTTATTGATATGCTTTGTTACAAAATATAAATTACAATATCCTCGCGATATATAAATATATCTACAATAAAATACCTGAGTCTTGCATTTATTGTAAAGCTCCAAATATACATATCACAGTCGGACATTTATAATCAGAACTAATTAATAACTAGATTTCCAGCATAATGTACAATCGTGAGAAATTTTATACAAAAGCTATTACGTGCTGCATGCACGTAACATCATGAAGAAACTTTGGCTCAAAAGTCAGTACGAAGGTAATTCAGCCGTAAGTATTTACAATTAAGAGTCCTAGTAACACTATTGAGAACTTGACACATTTGATACTCTCTAGCGAGATAGTCTTGCCATTCTTCCCTCGAACGATTCTTTTGCCGAATTTTTCTCCGAATGCTGAATCAATTTTCAGGTTCTCTCATCGAGAATCATTCCTTTGTATCGTCGAGCTGCATATGTCTTTGCGTCTTTATAGACGGTGCAAAATCTACTCGAGTCTCACACAGAGCAACGTGTCTACCACAAACCACACACAAATGTCTCCATATTCTAATTAATTAAATGTTAAACGTTATAAAACATCGGAATTGTGTAAAAGTAAAAAAAGAAAAACGACACATGTCTGTTAAAATGGCATTTTGAATAAAACATCTTTAAAGTAGCCGTGTTTTTCTTTATAAATTTAATAATTATATTTTTAATTATTGTATAGCTGGATTTCTCTATTTTGATAAAACCAATCTCTCGCAACACATTACGAGGCATTACGTGTGTCCTTTCCTTTGTAGACGCCGCTCTTACAATTAGTCTTTAGGATTTTCTAAATACAAGACAAGAAAGAGTCGATCGAATTAATTTAGAAACACTCACTAGAGATTTGTTTTGCGTGTCGTTTAAGCTTTCTCCGCATTATCCCGTGTTACGCGTGTCGTTATTTGCAGAGGTATCGAGAATAATTCTTCCCACGGTGGTTGAATAGAACTTATTACAGCCTCGACAGCACCAGGAGAGACAAATTCCAAGGTCCAGTTTTCCTCGAGGCCCGCAATCTCGTCCAAGAAATTCAAAGTCAACCAAGTGTCACAATGTTCCTAAAATTATTGCATTATAATATACTATATAATAAATGCACGATAAATGCGCAACACGATTAAAGCGTGCATCTAAATCGCAAAGCGTGTATCTCGTATAACGCACTTGTTAGGCACCGCACATGTTGCAGCGCGCATCTTGTTTCTCTAAGCTATAACTAACGGAAATTATCGAAAAATACCAACTATCCCAATCAAATTGCTCATAGCTTGTTCCCTAGCGACCGAAGGCACTTGATCGCTGCCTGGTATGAGCCATCGAACGTTGTCCTTCAGTATGACCAATGTCACACCCGTCAGTATCAATCCGGACAGTTTCAGCTTGGTAGTGACGTTTTGACCTTTCAGGATCGCGGAGGAAAAGATTGCCAGTAATCGTACGGTGTCCCCAGTCTGGTAGTTGGCAGTATTCTTTAGTATATTGTGCATCAAAATGCTGTAACGCTCTGGAATAGAGAATTCCACTTCGCAGCTTGCAGGCAACTGCAAATCTGTCGAGACAGAAACGCATCTTAAGCAGAAAAGTAAAGCAAGTTCACCGTCAGATATATGTATTTATATATATCATTGTCGCGGAAGCCATGATTCTCCGAGACAAAATTCTCACGATTAATAAATCTCATCGAATTGTCTCGGAACACATAATTCTTTTTTTACCTGTGATATAAAATAAAAAGTTTGACGTTCTCTGGAAATCTTGCAGGAAACAGAGCAGGGTGATGGCCAGATGCTCCTCACCGGCTTTACCAGATTGTTGTAACTCGATCGAAACACCTTGCTTAAACGGTAGCGGCACGAAAGATCTTAATCTGTCGGTCGTCCAACTGACTTCCTTGTGTAGCCAACGCTGTGGATCTTCCCTGTTACAAATTTCTCTCTTTTTTTTTCTTTCGCTCTCAGCTTCTTAGCGATTAAGAATAAGGGGCTTTTCTCGCGAATAATTAACATCGGAGTAGATAAAATTTGTACATAAAAACATGTTCTTTAATTCAATTAATCTCAAGTTAACTACAGTTGACCGAACATTTAAGAATAAAACTTTATCACAAAGATACATAGTGTTCGAAATTCAAGTTGGAATTTTCCTTAAAAAAAGTTTCATGACTTTAGATATTCAAAATGCCAAAGTACCGCGAGCTTACCCTTCTGGCCCATCGATCCTGAGAATGTAAACCTTGGACGTAGACAATACTAAGCATCCAGAAAACGTCTCTTGCATAGAATGCATCAAAATTTCTGCCTATACAGATGATGAGAAAGACGTGACGAAAAGATGATACATTAATTCTATAATTCTATTTAATTTGGACTCAAACCAGATACCTTGAGAAGAAGTACTAGTTCTTCGTTCTCATGCTCGAATACATTTAGGATAATGTGCAGTTTAATTCTATGATCTACGCTGCTAAAATCAGTATACGAATATTGCACGGTACTGCCAAAAAAGTTTGACGCCTCTTCACCCTTCAAGGTTTTGCTGCCGACCTTGATGCTCTGTAGCAAGCCTGAAAAATAACATACAGAGAGATACAAATAAATATATTATTGAAAAATAAAGATAACTGATGATAAACGATAAGATAAACATGATTCAAATTGGTTGTATCGGTCAAAATAAAAGTGATGCTTCAAGCGGAAGAAAAGTACTCGCTCATTTTCTTTATTCACAACTAAACGTTTTTAATAGTGTGTGTCAAGCAATAGCATATCGGAGTTTGTTAACTTTACCTCCTAGCATTGACGTCAAGCTTGTCATAGGAGCAAACGCATTTTCTTTCTCACCATCGCTACTATGGGACTTTGTGTCGATGATCGTTGATTTGACCATTTTATTTTCATATGCCGTGCATATGCTGTCCGTTAATGAACCTGTAAACGATTTTAGTTAATTGTAACTTTACGCATATGCCATTAAAATAAAAATAAGTAGATATTATTTTCAACATGCAGTTGCGTAATCTTGTAATAAAATGTAAATTGTAAAAGAGAAATCTTATAAGTTATAACAACTTGATTACACGTAATTATTTGCAAAAGAGGGTAAAAGATGAAGGATACAAACCTGAAGAACTACTTTCTGTCAGGCCTGTCATGACTGGCGTTGCATCTGGTATCGTTATTAAAGAAGGAGCAATCGTGGCACGCTTTTCCTCCGTCGATCGTTTTCGATTTGGTGTAACATTTGCCCTGCACCAACGGATATCACGGTTGAAATATCAGCGAAACAATATAACGAGCGGGTGAGATCATGTGTGTGTGTATATAACAAAACTCTAACAAGTTTTTTAATGCGCTCGTGTACCAGCTGACCCGTATACAAGATATTAAGTATCGTATATACACTACAACTATCACTATAAACGAGTAACAACTGTACAAGCAACCAGCGGACTAACTTTAGCGTTTCATCTAAAACTTCGATGCTGCTCTGGCTTGGATTACTGAGTATCTCTATGTCACTCTCATATTTCTTCGTCGGGACATTTGTAGACGGTGTTGACTCCCTCGACTCTTCTAAACTCGTCGCTGAACCTGACGATGATGAGTATCAATTTAGATAAAGAGATAAGTAATATTTTATCGTTATATTTTCTGAAAATTGAGAAAGAGAAGAAGAATAAACCAAAGAAATCTTAATAGATGTAATATGTGAATTTCTATTTAATAAATACATCACGTCGCGCTTACAGAAATAAAAATTGGAGAAATTATAGGCGCTTGTACTTACAGCATCAAAAAAGAGAAGGAGTGAGAGAGTTGGCACTAAATTATCACTAAGATACAAATGTCCAAATTTTTTAATGCGTAAAGAGAGATTTAAACCTATCAGCCGCCAAAGTTTTTCTCTCTTGAGGCTATATATATATAATTATGTTTTTATTTTTTTATTTTAAATTAAAAGACACTTATTACCCAAGAAAGACAATTATTAACTTTCAGCGGCTGAATGGTTGACAGGGAACATGGAGAGAAAGTGAACAAGAAAGAAGAGGAGAAAAGAGGAAAGGCAGAAGGAGCAAAAATAGGGGGAAAGAGGGAAAAGGAGGGGGAGGGGGAGGGGGGAGGGAGAGAGAGAGAGGGGGGGGATGCTGTAACGTAAATTATTGTGGCTGAAGCTTACAGCAGACTTGAGCTTGGGTGTGAGAGTCGGAGTGCACCAGAGAAGTGGTGACGGATTTAGCTCCACCCTCCATTCCACCTGCACCGGTATTAGTATGTTATAGCATGTTACAGTTCCCATTAAATGTGATAAAACGTACAAACGCGCGCACACGCGTTGATCAGTACGCATATAATATACATATTAATATCAACACATCAATTATCATTCGAATACATTCGCTATTATTTAATCGATCAATCGGCTAACTAAGAAGGATTTAATTCACTTTTTTTTAGCTAGAGTTAAGTAATTATCAGGCCAACTTGAACACAATTAATTGTTTTGCACAAACTGTACATAGTGATTCACAATTTAAAGACAAGAACAATAAAAAAATTTAAACGTACATTTGGCAGCTTTACTTTCCGGACGATTTAAAAGTTGTAACATTTTTCACTGTTATTCTTCTATTTAATGATTTAAATCTTCCTCGTTCTGACTTTCCAATAATTGTTTCGTAGAAATTGAAAATTAATAAATTAATTAAACTCAACTCACCGGTAACATCTTGATGCAACGTTGCAATTCTTTTTGGAACGCTGCATCGAGAATTTGTACAGATTGTGCATATTCTTATAAATTGGCTTTCGTCTATAGAATCTTGACATGCTGACAGAACGTGGCGGTATCATACTTAGAGAGAGAGAGAGAGAGAGAGAGAGAGAGAGACTTACCGATACTGGAGAATGACTCGGAATGTGCCAGGTTGAGCCTCGTTGGATTCTCCATTAGCTGATTCTTTACAACTTGAGTATCTACGTTAGATGGAGTCTCTATTTCGATGACCAAGCTGCTGTCGCAGGTAGGGCATTTGAGTTGTTTCGCACCTAAAAAACACATCATTTGCACAATTGTCTCCAAAAGTACGCCATCTCATTATAAAACAAACCTGTTATCGATTTAACAGAGAACTTGACGTATAATTCCGGATCCTGCGAGAATTGTGTCGAGCATTTCATGCACTTGAAAACCTTGAGTAATATCGGCCGTATCTCGATTTGCTCGCTAATTGTTGTCACAATTTTCTGAAAAAAGGATTATGTTGTAAACTACAAAATCTTATTTAAGTGTTTCTCAGTACCTTTGCATCTTCTGGTTGCGCAAAGTATCGCCGGTTCTCCCTATCTTTCCTAGTAGTGTCAAATATAATGTCAACCGTAGGTGGTTCGCTCCTGCCTAAGACGCAAGACAATACGGAATTCGTCGACCAACAAAACTTAATTTTTCCCGTAATCGCATCTCTTTCTTTAATATCTCTGCAAATGTTGCGATAAAAATGTTTTTTTTAATATAATAATAAAAATATGTCCAAAACACTATTTTGAAAAAGCTGTAATCTTTGTTGTTTTCTCTTATTTATAAGTAATTTGAAACGTTTGAATCTAAAAAATTGCAATTGCGCTATAATCGTACGTGTGTGGCGAAACAGTCACTTACTCGCAAGTTATCACCAGGAATACATTCTCCAGCTCACTCTCGTTCTTCCTTTTCTGAACGATATACAAATCTCCAGCTTCTAAAAATAAAAAAAATTCAGACTTATCGCGAGCGCGACACATCGTTAATATATCATTTAATATATTTCACCCAAGTTTTACCTTCATTAGGATCATATTCGGTTATAGTGGCAGCGTGTGTCTTCGGAAGATTGTCCAACATCTCACTCTGAGAAATCTCTTTATCGTCTTCCGCGTATTCTGTGATTTCTCGCGACTCAGATTCATCGGAAGATTCTCCATTATCCATTGCGTGAATCAGGGTATCGTGAAGAGACGATGCTGTATTAATATCAGCCAAAGTCTGTATCTTGGATATTTGTGATTCTGGTAATTGTGAGGCAGAATGAAGACCCATAACATCCTGGACAAAAGTTCCCGCGTGACTGCTCAGCCAATTAATCTCGCCAAATTTTTCTCGTAGATCCAAGATACGCTTTTTCGTCTCCAAATAATCCTTTGATGACTCTTGGGAAAAAAAAAATGAATGAACAAGTCAATATAACGTCCCAAGAAATATATGTATATTATGCTAGTGCTACACCACCAGTTATTACATAGTATAATACGACTGTCGTCAAATTTGTCAAACATTATATTTCACTGTTATATGTCTCTCATCTATTAAAAAAAATCCTTACCCAAATGAGAAGATGCCACCACGTCAGGCAGTTTCTTAAATTCTCCTCTCTCCTGATCGATCTCATCAATGATGGCTTCTTTAACGTTTGACCTCCTTTTATTCCTCGTTACACTCTTTTCTAGATTTTCAGGTAACGATATCGTTCGACGATCTAATCTGTCTTGGTCGAATTCACGTGTATCAACGTGCGTAGGTATCGAGCTGGTCAGAGATGTGGATTGAATCGTGGATATTGCAAAGATCCGATTTTCCGCTACTAGCGTTTTCTCCGAATTTGAAAGTGGCAGATGATCTAAAACAAACTGTGAGAATTTAGTCAAATCTGTGTCACATTAGTGTATCAGCGTCAGTGTGTTTCACACTTGATAATTTTCAATATATAATACTTGATACGCGGGGATACCTTGCTGTCCGATAAACTTGGATGCAAATATTTTATGGTCAGTATCCGATGTTTTAGATGATACGACAAAGGATTTCCCTCCAAGGATAACCACAACAGGGTAGACATTTTTCGCAATGGCCAGAGGACCGAATGCTCCGTTAAACAGTTAAACGACAAGTCTAACTCTGTCAGACATTCTAAGCCTCGAAGACCTGTTGTACAAATTGGTAATAACAAGAATTGGTTAAATTATTAATCATATATGTAGGTACATATGTGTAGGTACACATGCACAAAATACGCGCGCCCGTTATCTATGTAGCGTTTATTTGCAAACGCGCATGTGCCTCACAATTATTTTATTTTACTATAAACTTATATTTTGAACTGTAAATTATTTTTATTTATCTCTTTCTTTCAAAACTTATATATTTTACACACACATATTCGCACACACGCTGATTTACCGATAAACTTGGAAGTTACATTTATATTTAACACTGCGCGGACACCGTGGACCTTTCGAGGCACAGTCAATTTTTCAGTATTTTACAGTTTTCTCCTAATGTTTCAACACTTGGGGAAAAAAAGCAACAGTTCCAGCCTACGTAAGTATAGAAATCACTTTTTAAACCTGAAAGACAACGTATGAATTTTTATAAATTTTTTGTAACACAAATACTTTCGAAGATCCTTTGAACTTAAAAGTCTCAAGGTGTCCGGGTAAGTGTTCAAAAAACACGGTGTCCGCGCAGTGTTAATAAACGAATAACTTTCAACTACATATTTGGAAATAAAATGCCTAAAAGAGAAAAAGTTGTTATTAAAATAATAACCAACCGCTTAAATTGTCAATATAATTGTTTTTCAACACCAACACTTGTAACGAATGCAACACTGCCTTATTGAACGTAGGTACTTGTTCTAATTTGTTGTAGCCCAGATTCACATATCTCAGATTTGATAAGCAAGATATTTCCTTAGCATTAGTTATCATATTATGACTCAAATCCAATATCTGAAGCCAAGGTGTCAATTCTAATGATTTATCCAGGCATTTGAGAGCGTTATGAGGCAATACCAAGTGTTTCAAGGATGCCCATACAAAACCGACTCCGGCGTCGCCTCCACACGCAGCTGTAAATAAAAACAATACTAGAGACAGTACTTGATAACAATCTAATATACAACATAATTATGTATGCAGAGAAAAGTGTAATTTATATGGGTCACCATTGCGCAGTAACCCCCCCACCCCTTCAACAGATAAACTAGATATCGGACTGCCGCTGAATGTTGCTTCGTACATTTAAACGTTACCTAGTAATTGATAAATTGTGGATACACCTTTTCTACCAGCGCACACGATACTTTCCAGCTGACCTCTGACGCTCTGTAATCCCTTCAATAATTCGACGGGTACCTGTTTTAGCTCCAAATACTTCAAATGTCTAAACTTGGAGATGTCAATAGTAACTCTGACGTCGGAAGAACAATGCGTCACTTTCAGACCTATAGTCTTCTGTACAAAATCATGTAGGAACTTAACATCACGGAATATATCTACTTTGGAGCTGTTACACACGTGAAATGAGGAGTCCAAATCTTCAGATTCCGATACGATCAGCAGGAACGCCTCATTGAGACTACGCAACTGTTTCGTCGACAGGGAGAGCTTGCTAGAGGCACTCAAGATCTTGTCGCCATTCTGGCGAAGAAGTCTCACTAGCTCCGTTATTTCCGGCGTATTAATTATGTCCCGCGAGTGGCTCATCATTGACATTTATTTACTTACTATTATTCAACGAAAGCTTTCTAATCCGTGTTGTCTAACAGACAGACTCGCACTGTTCCAGTAGACAGGTTTCACGCTTCATGTTTAACTAAAATGGTAATATCGCGTCGTTAGAGCGTTACAAAACATTTATCGGTTTCGAAATCTAATGTATATATAGAGCCCTCAACATAAAAAAAAAAAAAAAAAAGCTAGCAAGTACATAAAGGCGTAACAGGTAAACAGGTAGGTGTAAACGCTTAATTCAACTCGTTTATTTCAGATTTGGACAAAAAATACAAAAATCATTCGATTCCTCTTTCTGCGAAAAAGACAAAAAGTTTGAAGAGATAAAATTGTTTCGCTTGGCATTGCGAAAGAAAATTAAACGTTAAAAATGTAATGAATTTTCTAACCTTGCGAAAAACGTCACTTTTAAAATAACTTTAGATTACTCTTTTCACAATTCCGAGTTTAACCTTCCAAACTTTGTTTTCCACACAGAGAGAGCTATCGAATAAGCTACAAAATTTGAGATAAGCGGTTTAATATTTACTAAAAAGTTTCCAAAAAATTACAATCGTTGACGTAACGCAACCCGTGACAGTACTGACAATCAAGATATTTATTTATTTATAATTTTTTTTTTTTTATTCAGATATAAGAAGGACCATGGGGAGTGCCCATATGGTCTACATAGAGAGGACGTATCGCAACGAAAGTAAGGGTGCCATTAGGCTGAATTTCCACTGAGCGCGTCACGCGTCGCGTCATCCGAGTTAACCAATCAAAATATCCCATTTTATAACATTATTTGTAATGTAATAAAATTGAACGTTTTGATTGGATAAGGGCTCAGTCACAATGAGAAAAATAAGGAATAAGATAAAGGAATAAGGAATAAGGGAATGTCGCATCTCACTTCAGTACATGTACATTAAAGTGAGATGCAACATGCCTTATTCCTTAAGCGGGGAGCACACACTTCTGCACAACGCATATTGCGTAAGCATAAGAAAATTGATTGGTCCATACACATGTGCATAAGGAAATAGACCAATCAGTTTTCTTATGTTTACGTATTATGCGTTATGCAAAAGTCTGTGTTCCCCGCTTTATTCCTTTATCTTATTCCTTATTTTTCTCATTGTGACTGAGCCTTAACGCGACGCGTGACGCGCTCAGTGGAAACTCAGCGTGTGCAGTGTGTGCACTAGTTCGGCAGTGCAGCAATAAGAAACAGATCTAGGGTCCGTTCCGTTTCACGCATGATGCGCGCATTGTCTATAGTAAACGTTACGTATGCTATAGATAAATGCACGCATATGCGTGAAACGGAACGGACCCCTAGTGTATGTATGTATGTATGTATGTACATATATATATATATATATATATATATATAACATATTATGAGCCACGTGTCCATTATGATAAATTCCATGAATTGTGCGTCGTGTCATTATATACATACGCCTCTGTAACAAACTGATTTTGTCGATCAAATCTTTTAGAGGCTAAGGAGACTCGTGATGCAACGAATGAAATATGTTTGTTATGACGATTATATCGGTATCGCTTCGGTCACATACGTATAATTATCACGATGTTAACAGCGCAAACAAACTGTTTTGACAATCACGTCTGTGATCACGTCTTTTTACAAGACGATGTTGTCCGCGGGACCTTGTGCTCCGTTTTTCACCAAATAAGAATGAAGAGGATGCCAATGTATATATTTGCAGATATTTAAGAATATGATCTTGGTTGCATCTCGGGAAAGGTTTGCGTGGCAATTATGTTAACGACAACAATCTGCAAGAATTACGAGCCATCTTGCTCCAAAGCAACGTAAACTAATGCGTCTTAAGTGTCGTTGGATCGAGCCCAACTTATGCCGGGAGAAATTCTTCCGTATTCGTATATCGGTGTGGTCGATGCTATATAGAGATTCTTCACGATACGAAGGTGGATGACAGTTCGGTCAATGACGCCTGTGATCATTTTGATGATACTCGCATTCGTCGCGGGACAACAAGCGGTAGATGTACGTGATACAACTTGATTCGTTGAAGATTTTTTTTTTAAGAAAAGGTTCTTTCTCGTACGAATGACGGAAATAAAAAAGAAAAAGGACAAATGTAATATTTCTTTTACAATTTAACTTTTACTTTATATCCAAAAACATCATGCACGTTGTGTTTTTTAAAGTGTGATGAGAGAGAGAGAGAGAGAGAAAGAGCTGTTATGTAGGACGCACTCATTCTTGCGATTAAAACTTGACTTGCCTGCAATCATATTTGTTTCATTATTAGAATTTTAACACCGAACTGGTAGCGGAACAAGATGACGCTCTCCTCTTGGTCTCTACGCTTGGAGGATTGCTCGTGGGCGTTGATCAATGGTCCGGAAAAATACGATGGCAGCAAGACGATGGTAACAATTAGCTGGATTATATCAAGAAATTTGTTATTTCACGTTATATCTGTGTACATATTATGTCATATTGTATGTATGTTTTAGAACCTGTAGTCCAAGTGCCTATCAATCTGTCGGGAACTAAAATGTACGTTATTTATTTGTCATATCGACCTATTATGGCTGCGGTCCACTTGACGCTACAAATGCTTCGAAGCATTCCTCTTCTCTTTTCTTTCAATGAAGAAAGAAGGAGAAGAAGAACGCTCCAAAGCATTTGTAGCGTCAAGTGGACCGCAGCTTAAGTCATACATATGGATATATTTACAATATATGATCGTCAGTAGATAATAAATGTGTAAAATTATGATTATTCACAATGTGTTTTGTGGTATTTTTCAATAATACGAAGGGGTTAAGCAAAACATTCTGCCATTTTATTAAAATGCTTTCGATTTCCAGGCCTATGTTTCTACCGGATCCCAGAGATGGTTCGCTCTATCTCTTTGGCAGAGAAACGGAGGCATTGAAAAAGCTACCGTTTACCATTCCTCAGTTAGTCGCCAGGAGCCCATGTAGAAGCAGCGACGGTATATTGTACACTGGCAGAAAAATTGACACTTGGTTTAGTATTGACCCGATGACCGGTGAAAGGGAACAGTTTTTAAGTTTTCATAAAGTGAAGGATACGTGCCCTTTAGAAATGCAGAATACTATCTTTGTCGGTCGTACGGAATATAATATTATCATGGTAGACAGCAAGCATAAGGACAGAAAGTGGAATGTAACATTCTATGATTATTCCGCTATGCAAATGAAATCTGACGTGATGGAAGATTACGGTATGTTATTTATTCTCATAAGATGCGTGGACACATTTTGGAGGCTGCTTAATCATTATTTATGAAATATTAAATTTATACAATATATATTGTACATTTATTATATTACATCTCGTATAGCGTAAGAGGAAACTCGATGTGATTCCAGATTTGGTACATTTCACCACAAGTTCAACAGGTCGTGTAGTGACTCTGGACAGATTAGGTAGGATTCTTTGGAAATTGGATTTGAAAAGCCCAGTGATAGCCATGTATACCGTAACGAAAAATGGGCTGCTGATGGTTCCTTTCACAAGTATCGCCGATCCGTTGTTGGAGAAATTCGCGACAAAGCCGACCGACGTTCAATGGTTGTAAGTTAGATGAAACGTTTAAGAGGAGAAAGATTTTTCGTCACGAAAGAGATGTTGACAGAGAGGTAGACGTTCGCAAATTTCAAGTAACGTATAATAGTTTTAACGATTAATTTTTGTTCTTCAGTCCAACTTTGTACGTTGGACAGCATCAGTACGGTCTCTACGCGTTGCCATCACTCGTTGATTTGGACGATTTGGACACGGCAACTATATCGAGCAATATAGGACAATTGTTGCTGGAAGGGCCATTGGTCACGTCGCATCCTCATACGGACGATAATAATGTACCATTGCCAGGGGATCACGTTTTCATTTCCAATATTGACGTAACCAACGACGGTTATCAAAGCATCAAGCGTACCGAAAATGCCATTATGTTAGGTAATGTGCACAAATTACAGTTATATATATATATATATATATATATATATATCGTTTGTACGTACGTACGTACGTACATTGTATACATAATACATGTACATTATTGTTGCACATTTTATACCCTTTGTAACTTTTGTAATTTATTTAGGCCATTACAAGGTACCCGCGGAATACAAACCGCAAAATCAGCTCCTTCAAATAACTGGACGATCTGACCCGATAATCTTGGAGACTTCGACGTTGAATGTCACCGGGACCAAGTTATCTGTCGCCGTGCAGACGAATATGTCAAACGAAAACAATCGGAGTTGGCAGAGAATTATATTAAACACTTACAGCACGAGCAAAACGTGGCTCAATCGACAGGAAAACATAGATATGAAACTGATCGTGATCCCAGTTACATTGACAATTTGCACGATTGTAATTTGGTATCTGTATAAGCAACGTAAGAACCAACTCCAACACGTGTCGCAGGTGAGACATTTTTTAAAATATTGACTTACACCACTATGGCTTTTATCCCTCCAATTATAGGGTTGGAAAAGAGTAACGATAGGATCCAGTTATTATATTCGAGTCAAATTGAATTGACAAAGTTAAATTGATTGTGTGTTAAGGGTTCACGCGAGAGCAGTCGTACGAATTATTCTGGTAAATCGGGAACCTCGGTTGTTATGCCAGAAGAGATCGGGGACGGCTTGGTTAAAGTGGGAAAAATTACGTTCGACACAGGAGAGGTTCTTGGCAAAGGATGCGAAGGAACATTTGTGTACAAGTATGTAATACATTTTTAATAAATAACGCTTACAGAGATTGCTGTTGTATAGGTATAATGCATATGTGTGTCAGTCGAAGAATACACATATACTCATCTAAAGATATCGACACCTTTAAATTTTAGTTTCATTTATCCGAAAAGAATGTCTTTATCCGTTGGTGCTTTCTTCTTGTACAGAGGTGAATTTGACGGTCGTGCTGTAGCTGTGAAGCGGTTGTTGCCGGACTGCTTTACGTTCGCGGATCGGGAGGTAGCCCTCTTGAGAGAATCGGACGCACACGTGAACGTAGTCAGATACTTTTGTACCGAACAGGATCGTATGTTCAGATACATCGCCTTGGAGTTGGCGGAAGCCACTTTGCAGGATTACGTGGCGGGCAAATACGATTGGGGAAAGATATCGATGAAAAATATTCTGCATCAGGCCACATCTGGATTAGCGCATCTTCATTTCCTGAATATCGGTGAGGCAAAGTAACTTGGAAACGTGCCTGCAATCTGATGTGTTTACTTTTATATAATAATGGATTTCTCCATGCGTCTTCCTGGAAAGAGTTAATTTATCGAAACTTTATCTTCAAATCTTTGCGTATGTTAGTTCACAGGGACATAAAGCCTCACAATGTCTTGCTCTCTGTTCCTGGACCTCGCGGGGAGGTACGCGCCATGATATCGGATTTTGGATTGTGTAAAAAACTTCAACTCGGCCGCGTATCATTTTCACGAAGATCCGGTGTCACTGGAACCGATGGCTGGATCGCGCCAGAGATGTTGAATGGAGAAAGGACGACGTGCGCGGTCGACATTTTCTCGCTCGGTTGCGTTTTTTATTATGTTCTTTCCGGTGGCAAGCATCCTTTCGGTGATCCGCTACGAAGACAAGCTAATATTCTCTGTAAGTAAGCAGTAGTTGAAGTAAAATTTCCAACCGTTGAATAAAGAGTTTATAATCGTCACTTGGTCGGGTTCTATTTATGCCGTAGGTGGCGAGAGCAATCTGACAGCGCTCGAAAAAGTGTCTTCGAGTGACAGAGAATTAGCGTTGTTGCTTATAAAGGCGATGATATGCAGCAATCCTGCCGGGAGGCCGCCAGCTTTGGCAGTTTGTAATTACCCAATCTTTTGGAATTCAGCAGAGATTCTGGGTTTCTTTCAGGTATAGAATAAAATTTAGTATTTTTTAAATCCATCTCTTATTTGCACTTGATGGAAAAAAAAAGAAAAAGGAAATGCAGTTCGATATACATTTTCATTGTTGTAACTTGTAAATTTAAAAAGGTTTTGCGACAATCACTTTGGATTGGATCATGACTAATCAGAGACATGTAAATCTTTTCTTCGTTTTGTCACTGTTGTGTAATTTAGGATATCAGTGATCGGGTGGAAAGGGATCAGTCCAACAGTCCGGCTTTAATAGCATTGGAAACTCACGGCAAGCGCGTAACAGGGGACGATTGGAGATTGTATATAGATCTCGAAGTTGCAGCAGATTTGCGCAAGTACAGAAGTTACCGAGGCGAGAGCGTAAGAGACCTACTCAGGGCTTTACGGAACAAGGTAATAAGTGTGAAGCGCAGGTATAGATAGACAAGCAAGGCTGAAATGTTACGTTTTATTGCATATCAATTATATTAATATTTTCCGTTTTTTCTCCCTTTTCAACTCTAAATTCGTTGAAACTGATACATCATATGCAGGGTGACTGAATCAAAATGTTGGTAAAAAAAATTTCATTATTACGAACGCGCCAATGCAAAGCTGCAAAGGCAAATAAAAAATAGTCTCAAAAATACCCGTTTTTAGCGTTACCCAGAATTACGACGAGAATGTAGCAGGATAGTGATTCTGTTTCCTTTTTTATATTTTTGTATATTTAAAAAAATTGTTTTAAAATTTTAAATTTATTATTTATTTATAACATGCCTTTTTAAGAAATGGATTTTTATATTTTTTTTATATCGTTAAGTGCATTAATATATTTTATCTTATATTTTAATAATACATTTTGTAAAAATGAGATAAAAAGGCTATTTCAAAAGTACGTTTTCTAGCCTCTGCGAATATTTCTACGATATTTTTGTAATCGAGGTTATTGGCCAGATCATTCTCGATTAATAGGATTGTTAAATCGGATAATTGCGTTTGCGATTATCATTGTATACTTGTGAAATAATTATTGATTAATTTTAATTTTGAAAAAGTTGCTTCACCAGCTGCCACAGATATTATATTGGAATAATTAATAATATTCAAAACGCTTCTGTTGAAATTGGGAACTATTTCCAAAAAGCCATTTTAAATTAATTTATTTAAAAAATATCAATTGGGGAATTGCAAAGTGTTTCGTCATATATCTGAAAACATTTTATATAGATTTATCTCATCGAACAGTTCAATAGCATTTCATATCAGAATTGTTTTCTTGTTATAAAGTTTTGCATTGATTTAAAGCAACATTGCTTATCGCGATTTATGATTAATGTTGGTATATCGATGTGCTTTTAGAAGCATCACTACAGAGAATTGAGTCCGAAGGCACAGGAGAGTCTTGGCGAGATTCCTAACGAATTCACAGAATATTGGATGTCGAGATTTCCATGCTTATTGTGCCATGTGTGGTGCGCGATGCAGAACTTTCGACACGAATCGAGCCTAAAACAGTACTACCATACAAATTATACTTTTGCGAATGGTTATGAGGGGCAACAAGCAATCACACGGGTGGATCAAATTAATAATACGTTATCGACGTCGACCAGGATGAGAAAAACGGATAGTGTCGATTGGAGCCCCAATCGAACAAGATACCGTGGCCAGAGAAGAAAACAAGAAAAGAAAAAACAGGAGGAGCCATCAACGTGGTTATTACATCCGCCGAATTGAACTGTCTCGGAATTACTACAAACTAAGCAAAGAAATGATGAAAAGTGCGGCTGTAGGCGTGTATTTACGTGTATAAATTAAATTTCCGTTTAGTTGGAGTCATGATTCCATAAAACCAACACAATCAAGATTACAGTTTCGTTTTTAATTAAAGAAGCGAACTAAAATCAGTTAAATTACAAGCCTTTTTATACATTAGCGTACTCGAGACAGTTTATACACGTATATATTTTTGGTAATTCTTCAGTTTAGCTACCCCAGCACAGAAATCGATGAAATTAGGCTTATTCGACGCGTTTTTGTACAAAACGACCGAAATTGGCAGAAAAAAGCGTCGTTCTGCCCCGCGACGCGAGATATTAAACGTTCAAGTTGACAGGAATTAGATTATGATCAGGGCCTACAAACTCCCATGTATTTCGCATGACTGTGGGCCGATATCACAGTCTCCGATTAACGTGATTCTCTGATTAAACTCACTCTCCATCTCTTTCTAACTGTCCCCCTAGAAAGAGACGAAAAGACAGTTAGAAAGAGATGCAGAGTGAGTTTAATCGGAGGATCACGTTAATCGGAGACTGTGATATCGGCCCTGTAGGGAGTAGGGAGCAGCATCTCTGCCTCCCTTTTCCTACCTTTTCCCTATTGGCTGGCTCTCTCGCCAGCCCGAGGAGTTACGAGGTTGGTAGAACTGTGCTGAAAAGACTGGCAACTGGCAAGTACATACTCCGCCGAGCTGTTCGAGTGACATCGACCTCCCGTAACTTAGCCGGTCAACTTCGACTTTATTAATTTTTTTTTTTTTTAATCGTTTGTTGGTCGTTTGTTGGTGATTGTTGGCCTAATTACAACGTTTGTTGGTTCTTAATTGTTTTTTAAATTAAAAAAGAAAAATTAGCCTTAAGTTAGCCGGAAAAATTTTATTTTTAATTTAAAAAAAGCCTAATCGATGCGTAATTGTTTGCTGATGATTGTTGGTCTAATTTTAGCGTTTGTTGGTTTATTATTAGTCTTAAAAACGAAAAAAAACGAAAAATTATCTCACATTAAAGTAATCGAAGATTGGTTTATTTGCCTACGACTTAAGGTTTATTTCTATCAATTTAAGGCTAACATCTGTAAAACTGGCTATGAATACGGGCCTTAACATCGGCAGAAAATCATTCGTATGTATTTAGCCGGAAATGAACGTCTTTTTAAAGAATCTCTATATGAAATCGTTTGTATTTCGTATGAAGACTTTTGAAGTGCAATTGAAAAGGTTTGTGAGTCATTCGTTTAATTGTAATTAATTATTTATTTTTACACCATGCATTTAGCCGAAATAGATAAATTAATAAAAGTTTTTATATGGAATCGTTTGTATTTTGTATGAAGAGTTATGAAGTGTGATTAAAAAGGTTTGTGAGTCACCCAGATAATTTTAATTAAATATTTATAAACTCGGTAATTATATATAGCCGAAATATAGATTTTTAGTTATTCATGTTAAAAGAAGAAGGCGCTAGTGTTCCCGAAGGTCCGTCTGCAGTCAGAATTAATATAAACGTTTTAAAAATTATTTTATACTGAAATAAATAAATATACAGGCTATAATAAGCCTGTAGCTATAAGCGATAGTTGCTAATTAAGTTTGTCACTCATATATTTCCATCTTGCAGAGGACCTCCGTAACGAGATCAAAGATGTACCAGTTGTGCAGGGTGAAGAGGTTATCTCAAACGCCCTGCCATAGCCCAAGAGCGACTCAAATGTCATTACCGCTGAGAAGTACTTCTTGCCATTTGAGTTAGCATGTCAGAGCAAGTCACCGCGGATTGTGATGACACAGCACTGCACTGCCTGCAGAAGTTAATCGCATATGGCCATCTCACTGGCAATGTGCCTGATTCAACGGAGCCTAACAAGCTGCTGATTGTGCGCATTGTCGAGACAATTTGCGGTTGCTTCACCGGTCTACAGACCGATGAGGGTGTGCAACTGCAGATTATTAAAGCTTTGCTGACTGTAATGACAAGCCAGCATGTGGAGATACACGAGGGTACGGTATTGTTAACAATTCGTACTGTTTACAACGTTTACTTGGCATCGCGCAACCTGATGAATCAAACAACAGCCCATGCGACTCTCACGCAGATGATCAACGTGTTCTTCGCGCGAATGGAGACTCAGGCGGAGGAAGAGAATGTGAGGCTTGATGGGGAACATCAGCAGAAGGGTTCTGTCATAGCAAACGGCAAAACTGAAGCCAAGCTAAGTCCAGAGAATGCTCCTGGTAAATTAAAATTGTCATTGAGAAATCGTAGAGGTAAAGCAATCCGCGTGACGGACGACAGATGTTTCGATCGAGAAGCTGGTGGCGACGGCGTCGATGTGTGCAGGCACAGATTACGCAAGATTATGTTGGAAGATGTAACATCATCCGGTAATGTCGCGGGCGGTAAGATATTAATAAATAACTATTAACAATTATCGTATATTATTTTGTTACAATATAAACGGTTTCTGTTTTAATAGTTCTGTAGAATCGAATCGAAGATAAATCGGAAAGTAATGCTAAAAAAAAGGAAAAGTTTTCCTGCAAGTTTTAGACAGTAATAAATTGTTCTTTTGATTAATTTCAGATACTACCGATGATATATTAGCGAAATACAGAAGAAAGCCAAGCGCAGCTAGCGATACAGCCTCGGTCGAAAGCAATCAGTCCCGTACAAAAGAGGTGGAAGACGAAAGACTTTCAATCGATCCGAATAATGTAGAACTCTCTTATGCTTTTGCGGATGCTAAAAGAAAATTACGTATAGTACTTAGTACTTAGCACTGCTGACCTTCAACACATTCCATGGAATACTTCAGAGGTATTTATTGTATTATTTTTTAATCATGGCGTACAAAACAAAGTGTGATTTTTTTATGGATTACTTAATTACTTAATGTTCAAATATTGGCATATAAAATTTTATTACAGAGACATTGTTGGTCGCAGAAAGAAAACGAACTGGTTGCGTTTTTACAACTACAATTGGCAGAAGCTATAAACCTGCAGGATAGGGCATTAATAGCTCATCTTCATGAAACTTTACGTTGCGTGCGTCTATTTAATGACAATGGATGTAGAAAGCTCTTCAAATCACTTCGAGAGGATTATCAAAAACGATCTCCTTATATCGCATATTTAATCAGATGTCGTCAAGGATTGCTGTCGACATTAGCTCACTTAGATAGGTACTGTTTATATATAAATATCATCTTTGTATGTAATGTATAAGTAAATGTAAAATATGTTTAAATGTAAGATGTTAATCGTTTAATAATAATATTTTCCAGATTATGCGTGCGAGTTAAGTGCGATCAGGATGCTATCAATAATCATCTTGTATCCGTTTGTGTGAGGGTATTTTTGGAAAAAAAGGAGGCTTTCCTCCTGCGTTTCTGCGAAGAGTTTAAAAAGCTTACGCTAGCTGACGAGAAACAGGATCTCGTGGATAATTTTCTAGGAAAGGTCCACGCGGAAATGGACAACGATCCGATCTGGCAATGTACATGAATATAATTATTTATCTCGCAATTGATCTTAGCGGAGTGCTCAGAGACGTCTGAACTTACTTCTTACTTTCAGCGGCGAGCGCCAACCAGTTAGATTTGGCGAGAGTTGTGGTGGAAAGAACCGTCATGGCACGGGTATACCACAATGCGCTCTATCTAAATGAAGATGGAGATGTATATAGGGACCAGCTTCTTCAGGATCACATAAAAAAGTTGGCGAAAGTCGTAACTCCAAATCACAAGGACCTACGCATTCCAAATGTTTATCATTACGAATGTTCCTGGTCATGGGCGCAGGCTGAATTGGCTGTGATATCGGCGTATAAGACTCCTAGGGATAAGTTGCAGTGTGTATTTCGTTGCGCGACTACCATCATGAATCTCCTCTCCATGGCGTCGGAAAGAGGCATACCTGCTGCCGACGATCTGACTCCCGTGCTGGTCTATGTCATAATCAAGGTATGCGATTGAAAAGAGAATATGTGATTTTAGCAAGAAGAGTGATTGTTAACGTGTGCTTAATTTCAGACTAATCCGCCGTCGTTGTATCGACTGTTCAATATGTAGACAGCTTTTACGGGAATCGATTGGAGGGAGAGGAACAATATTGGTGGACGCAGTTCTGCGCCGCGATCGAGTTTATTAAGACAATGGATTAACAGTTTCTCAAGAGTATCACGATAAATAAGATTAGATTCGATGCTGGTGATAATGTAGAAATGTATCATAATCATAATTTGACGATTTCATAAAGAAGAAGACCAATATCTTGTGTAAAGCTAGCTGAACAGTTTTATGCTTCCAGTATCTTGATTAAAATTCTTAAATAGCCTCTTAAATAGTCTGTTAGTTCTTTCGCACGTTATTATGTAACATTAGCAAAGACTGAATATACGTAAAGTGTGGCTTTATTTTTATTTGTAACTCTATTGTACAATTTCGCAGGACATCGAAAAAAAAGAAACGTTTAGATATTCTATAATTTATGTGTAAACAATACAGAACTTATAGAGAATTGATAACCATTTAGCAGGATAAACTGTCTTGACGTACTCTTTCTACATGCGCACCTTCCCCAAGAGCCGAGACTCGAACCAGATCCTTGAAAAATATCGCCACTTTCGTAGAGCTTTTGTACAGTTTTACTCTAGGATTATGTATCAGGAATATCGCGAGAGAAAGAAAGACTTCGGAGATTTTTATCCGAATCGATCGACATAAAGAGAGCAGAGCATAGTAAAGAAGCTATAGCTTTCGAGAATTTGAACGCATAATACTTGTTAATACTATGAGCGAATTAGTTTACGTCACTCTGTCAAGCTTTAATATTAAATTACTAATAATATATCGATATCAGTAGTTTAATAATAATACATTTAAAAGCGTTCAATTTAAAAGCAGGGCAATCCTAATAAACGACTGTAAAAAAAATTCAAGATGGAACGCAATTAGCAACTATCGCTTATAGCTATACAGGCTTATAGCCTGTATATTTATTTATTTCAGTATAAAATAATTTTTAAAACGTTTATATTAATTCTGACTGCAGACGGACCTTCGGGAACACTAGCGCCTTCTTCTTTTAACATGAATAACTAAAAATCTATATTTCGGCTATATATAATTACCGAGTTTATAAATATTTAATTAAAATTATCTGGGTGACTCACAAACCTTTTTAATCACACTTCATAACTCTTCATACAAAATACAAACGATTCCATATAAAAACTTTTATTAATTTATCTATTTCGGCTAAATGCATGGTGTAAAAATAAATAATTAATTACAATTAAACGAATGACTCACAAACCTTTTCAATTGCACTTCAAAAGTCTTCATACGAAATACAAACGATTTCATATAGAGATTCTTTAAAAAGACGTTTATTTCCGGCTAAATACATACGAATGATTTTCTGCCGATGTTAAGGCCCGTATTCATAGCCAGTTTTATAGATGTTAGCCTTAAATTGATAGAAATAAACCTTAAGTCGTAGGCAAATAAACCAATCTTCGATTACTTTAATGTGAGATAATTTTTCGTTTTTTTTCGTTTTTAAGACTAATAATAAACCAACAAACGCTAAAATTAGACCAACAATCATCAGCAAACGATTACGCATCGATTAGGCTTTTTTTAAATTAAAAATAAAATTTTTCCGGCTAACTTAAGGCTAATTTTTCTTTTTTAATTTAAAAAACAATTAAGAACCAACAAACGTTGTAATTAGGCCAACAATCACCAACAAACGACCAACAAACGATTAAAAAAAAAAAAAATTAATAAAGTCGAAGTTGACCGGCTAAGTTACGGGAGGTAGTCGAGCCGGGAGCCTTCGAATCCGGCCGAATGTCGAATCACGTTCGGCCGCTCTCGCCGCCCGCCGCCGCGCGTCGGCGAGGCACGCGGCACGCGGCACTCGGCAGTCGGCACCTCGGCCTCGGCCTTGGCAGTCGCAATACCGCGATCGCGACCGTTGAATGAGTCCGCCGATTTCGCAGCAACGTACGTGCAAAGTCGGCGCGCGGACGATCATTTCCATCGGCGAGACAGCCTTGATACTTGTTTTGCCGACGCTCGGAGTACCCTCACCTGCGGATATTACTCACAATCAGTCATTCTCCCGATAAATTTCGAACAGGTGTCAAGTGTTTGTGCTCCGTGCCGTGGGTGCTGATTCGGAACGCGCGCTCGTTCGTGCGATTGGCATTCCTGCTCCTCGTTTCGCGGGAATAATCGACGAGGCGCTCAATAATTTGCATCAAGTGTGTATCAAGTGTCGTGAATGAATTAATGTGTCGCTCGCTCGAGACGGAGATGTCGAGGGCGTCGAGGCGAAGGTACCTCGTACGGCAATTGCGAGTCGTGACGTGTCGTGAGTGATTTGTAGTTTCGTCGTGATATTCGCGGGCGATAATCGCTCGTCCCGGCCCGGGCCGCCATATGTCGCTGGACCATCGAATGTGCGTGGCATTCATTTACGCGGCATATCTCGAATCGTGTCGTGCTTTGAACGTGCTGTTGCTGTGCCGGAATTGTCGTGCGATTATCCCCGATTCTTTTCGAAGAGCGGAAAGAGGGCCGAGTGACAACGTGAAATCGTATCGTGATTCAAGTAAATGATTCAAGTAAATAGCACGCTGTGATACAACGATACAACGCTCGTTCGTGAATATTTCTTATTTTTGTGACTCGTGTATTTCGTGCCGCGTATAATCGCGACTCCTTATCGTGCAAAGCATGCATTAATAGTACTTACCTTCGCGAGATTTACGTGCTCGATACCGCGGCGTAATGTGCATACGATATTCAATCTTAATTGTGGTTTTGTTTAATCAATCTTATGTTACCTGTTTTTATATTACTACAGAGTAAAGTACTTCCTTCCCATGGGTACGACCTTGGCGAGGTGGGAAGGCCCAGTACCCAGTACGAGGATTTTACCCAAGCAAAACTCTTGTTCTGCTTGGATAAAAATTCAAAGACGGGGAAGCTAACGTACCCTCGTCCGCCGATTTAATTGAATAAACGAACCGCAGCCGGTTCGTCGCGTTTGCTTCGGGAGTGCCGTTCAAGTATAATCGGACTAAAGGACTTTTTTAAACGGGAGTGCCGTACAGTATCGCGCGAGAAAGACTTTTAATGAAATTAGTCCGCGCGCGATTGTAGTTTATTATCCGCGAGTGTTTCTCGCGAGTGTCCTGTGCGCGATGAGAGGAGGAAGCCTGACGTCCTGAGAGGAGGAGGAGGTCTGAGAGAGACATCGGGCCCCGGCGGAGCAACCTTGGGGTAAGTATCATCTTTTATCTGCATAAAATAGTTTTTCCTCATTTATTCGGAGTTTTATTTCGATAAGCTAAAACTAATTAGAAAAAAAGAAATTATTTAAAATTTTATAAAAATTTATTTTTGTAAATATTTTTTCCGGAAAATAGATAATTATATCATAGGCCAGTCATATTAGACTAATTTAGGGGGGTTACCTTCCAATTAATCTTCACAAGTTGTAACCACCATGAATCGCTTTGATTTAAGGTGCTGTAAGTGAGATTTATTTTGCTTCGCAATGCGCATGCGCATTACAAAGTTATTAACAATATTATCAACAAAAAACGCGATTTTTTTTATTTTTTCTCAAATATCTCGAAAACTAAGCAAGATAGGGTAACTAACTATACATACCTTTTTTGTAGAGCGTAAAATTATCTACAATAATGATCTGAACAACATTTATCGTCAAGTCAGTCGTTTAGCTTGCACGCGCCGTCAAAGTCCGAGACTCGGATCCCAAAAACCCTCGATTTTATCGTTTTTTTTATGTTGCGCCGGTGATTTTTTTCCGTCATTTAAAATGGAATTAAAAATCCCAAAAAAATCACACATCATCTGAGAACTACAAAGAATACTTTTCATGGTATAAATGATTTTTTAGACCCTTTTTTTTTAGTTTGTAGCTATGTAAGCAAAAAATTTTGATTTTTTGGAATAGTCTTAGTTTTTCGCTGTTTTCAGGCCTTAGAATTTATTTGAGATGATTTTTATCATATGCATCTTGTTGTGGACGAAATTTGCAACAAAAAAGGACCCTTGTATTTTTTTCGTACGACGAACGCTGATTTTTTTATTGACGCGCAAAGTTATCTAATATTGCGCACAGGTCGGATAACGCTTGTTGTACACTAAAATAATTATTTTTTATTAAAATTTACGTAATTTTTCGCATTATTATTGAATCATATTTCAAAGCCGTTTTCAACACATTCTCTCATTTTTACTTATTTATTAACAAATATGTTTATTTAAAAATTATTATAAATAATTAAAAAAACATGTTATATTCGTTGTACTCGTCGTCTCATATCAACTCGAAAAATGTTTTTAAAAAATTTATTTATATTATTTACAACATTTATAAATAGTCAAAAGATGCACTGTATGTTTGAATAAATGTTTTAAATATGAATAAATTTTTTAAAAACATTTTTCGAGTTGAAATGAGACGATGAGTACAACGAATATAACATGTTTTTCTAATTGTTTATAATAATTTTTAAATAAACAATTTGTTAATAAATAAGTAAAAATGAGAGAATGTGTTGAAAACGGCTTTGAAATATGGTTCAATAATAATGCGAAAAATTACGTAAATTATAATAAAAAATAATTATTTTAGTGTAAAACAAGCGTTATCCGACCTGTGCGCAATATTAGATAACTTTGCGCGTCAATAAAAAAATCAGCGTTCGTCGTACGAAAAAAATACAAGGGTCCTTTTTTGTTGCAAATTTCGTCCACAACAAGATGCATATGATAAAAATCGTCTCAAATAAATTCTAAGGCCTGAAAACAGCGAAAAACTAAGACTATTCCAAAAAATCAAAATTTTTTGCTTATACAGCTACAAACTAAAGAAAAAGGGTCTAAAAAATCATTTACACCATGAAAAGTATTCTTTGTAGTTCTCAGATGATGTGTGATTTTTTGGGGATTTTTAATTCCATTTTAAATGACGGAAAAAAATCACCGGCGCAACATAAAAAAAACGATAAAATCGAGGGTTTTTGGGATCCGAGTCTCGGACTTTGACGGCGCGTGCAAGCTAAACGACTGACTTGACGATAAATGTTGTTCAGATCATTATTGTAGATAATTTTACGCTCTACAAAAAAGGTATGTATAGTTAGTTACCCTATCTTGCTTAGTTTTCGAGATATTTGAGAAAAAATAAAAAAAATCGCGTTTTTTGTTGATAATATTGTTAATAACTTTGTAATGCGCATGCGCATTGCGAAGCAAGATAAATCTCACTTACAGCACCTTAAATCAAAGCGATTCATGGTGGTTGCAACCTGTGAAGATTAATTGGAAGGTTCGATGTCTAATATGACTGGTCTAATATCAGTGAATCTAATTGAAAGACGAATTTAGATACGCGTAAAATTATGTGTATTTTTTGAAACATTTATCATTTTCAGCGCCTCTTTAATTTATATCTTTCGTTTTTGTTACAGTATCATCGTAGTTACGTGGCCGAATTACTCCGCCCGTTGCGCATCGGATCGGTGAGTGACGAATTTTTTACAATAATATGGGGTAACGAATTTGTGAGACCTATATTAGATATATTTATGTATTGTATCCACATAATAGTACTATAGATAAATGCGACTTCTTACAAATTCGTTGCTCTAAAATGGATAGACTAGATCAGACTAGGCTAAATAATTAATCCTGGAGCATCATCATTATTTATCGATTTATTGTGCTTACGGGAGAATGCATCCATAAGCACATACGTTATGTCGATGCATTATTTATTAATGCATCTAATGTTATTTGTATCGCAGAACATGCGAAGTATACCAGTCGCCTGAAATTTATAGGCAATTATTTAAATTTGGCAAATATACACGGAGAAAAAAATAATGTTGTATCAACAGCCTGAGTCTAATTGGAAATAATCTTGTTAATTCAATACATTATGCTTTTGTTTTAATGAAATAAAACAAGATTATTTCCAATTAGACTAATGCTGTTGATACAACATTATTTTTTCTCTGTGTATATTTTATTGAGGACGAGCATGGCCTAGTAGACAGCGCACTGGTCTATTGAGCCAAAGGTCCCGGGTTCGATTCCCGGTAGAGCTAGAAAAATTATATTCGCTCGTTCTCCTCTTCCGGGAAGATATAATCACGACGATTTTTATTAGAACGCGATTAACATAAAATTCTTTCATGTCTTGATAATATAATTCTGTTTTACTTTCCATTGCTGCTGTGTATTAATTCTTGGACGAATACATTAATTACGCGTATCATTGTAAAATTAAAAGCAAAATTAAGTCACTTAATTAAGATTTTATTAACGATCCAACGTAGTTGTTTATTTTTTTCCGATATGATTAACGCGCGCTTATTAACGATCGCAACGATTCGTAATCAACCGCAACATTATAATCATCTACCGGCGCTGTGACACGCGGCGCGACCTCCCCCCCTGCTCGCTCGACCGTATAAATCGGCGCGTTGTCTACCGGCGGCAGTGACACGCGGCGCGACCTCCCCCCCTGCTCGCTCGACCGTATAAATCGGCGCGTTGTCTACCGGCGGCAGTGACACGCGGCGCGACCTCCCCCCCTGCTCGCTCGACCGTATAAATCGGCGCGTTGTCTACCGGCGGCAGTGACACGCGGCGCGACCTCCCCCCCTGCTCGCTCGACCGTATAAATCGGCGCGTTGTCTACCGGCGGCAGTGACACGCGGCGCGACCTCCCCCCCTGCTCGCTCGACCGTATAAATCGGCGCGTTGTCTACCGGCGGCAGTGACACGCGGCGCGACTTCCCCCCTTGCTCGCTCGACCGTATAAATCGGCGCGTTGTCTACCGGCGGCAGTGACACGCGGCGCGACTTCCCCCCTTGCTCGCTCGACCGTATAAATAAGCGCGTTGTCTACCGGCGGCAGTGACACGCGGCGCGACTTCCCCCCTTGCTCGCTCGACGCGGTGTTAGGGTCACTCGTGGTGGTTTTAGCCGGTAGGCTGCGGGGAAATGGCGGAACTTTAATGTTCTGCTCTCCGCAGAATCCGGCACTCCCCCCGCCCCGCCCCGGGGAAGGGGGGGTCTTCCTCCCGAAAGGGGGGTCACTGGTCACTCAAACCCCGGAAGAATGGAGGCACTCCCCGACCAGTGGTGCTCCCCGATCGGTGGCACAGCCACCGTGACTGGTTGCCACTGCTGACGGGTTGCCTCCAGGACGTCGTGGGGATTCCAGTGATGGAAGATTTCCACCACGTAAAAAGAAAAAAAAAAGCTACTTAGTTAAAACGTAGGGAATAATTTTTAATTCCTTTCAGCAATTACATTTCCATTAAGCGAGAAGAGTCAAGAAACATTTTGACTATATTGCAAAAACGTTGTAAAATTGATGCAATATAGCTGAAATGCTTCTTGATTTTTCTTGCTTAAGGGATGAAGTCACACTGCATTGCCACGAGTCTCAATGTGGCTCGAGTCTGCAAAAGACATCACGCTTGAAAAAAATTAAGCGTGAAAAAAATTTTGTCTGCTAAAGACATCACGCTGATAAAGTTAAGCGTGTAATAAATCTTCCCTCCAGGGGGTGGGGGGAGTCCTCCCGGACCCTTTAGGGGCACGGGGGAGCCCTCCACTACGGGTTTTGCGCACCCGGAGTACCCGAGCACACAAGTACCGCAATCTACGGCAGCCCTACGGGTCTGTCGTGGACCGGGGAGTCCTTTTAAGGACTCGCGAGGTAAGCGGCCTCTATAAAAAGTCCGCTCGGCTGGTCGGAGCCGTGAGAGAGGAGCTTAGGCTCTCCTAACCGACCTAAGGGAAGGAAAACCCTGACAGAAAACCTCCTAAGGGTCTGCCTTCGGCGACATCACGCTTTTCTCCAGTAGTGAGCGTGTAACAAGTAAATCCTCCTCCTGTCTGCCTTCGGCGACATCACGCTTTTCTCCAGTAGTGAGCGTGTAACAAGTAAATCCTCCTCCTGTCTGCCTTCGGCGACATCACGCTTTTCTCCAGTAGTGAGCGTGTAAAAAGTAAATCCTCCTCCTGTCTGCCTTCGGCGACATCACGCTTTTCTCCAGTAGTGAGCGTGTAACAAGTAAATCCTCCTCCTGTCTGCCTTCGGCGACATCACGCTTTTCTCCAGTAGTGAGCGTGTAACAAGTAAATCCTCCTCCTGTCTGCCTTCGGCGACATCACGCTTTTCTCCAGTAGTGAGCGTGTAAAAAGTAAATCCTCCTCCTGTCTGCCTTCGGCGACATCACGCTTTTCTCCAGTAGTGAGCGTGTAAAAGTAAATCCTCCTCCTGTCTGCCTTCGGCGACATCACGCTTTTCTCCAGTAGTGAGCGTGTAAAAAGTAAATCCTCCTCCTGTCTGCCTTCGGCGACATCACGCTTTTCTCCAGTAGTGAGCGTGTAAAAAGTAAATCCTCCTCCTGTCTGCCTTCGGCGACATCACGCTTTTCTCCAGTAGTGAGCGTGTAAAAAGTAAATCCTCCTCCTGTCTGCCTTCGGCGACATCACGCTTTTCTCCAGTAGTGAGCGTGTAAAAAGTAAATCCTCCTCCTGTCTGCCTTCGGCGACATCACGCTTTTCTCCAGTAGTGAGCGTGTAAAAAGTAAATCCTCCTCCTGTCTGCCTTCGGCGACATCACGCTTTTCTCCAGTAGTGAGCGTGTAAAAAGTAAATCCTCCTCCTGTCTGCCTTCGGCGACATCACGCTTTTCTCCAGTAGTGAGCGTGTAAAAAGTAAATCCTCCTCCTGTCTGCCTTCGGCGACATCACGCTTTTCTCCAGTAGTGAGCGTGTAAAAAGTAAATCCTCCTCCTGTCTGCCTTCGGCGACATCACGCTTTTCTCCAGTAGTGAGCGTGTAAAAAGTAAATCCTCCTCCTGTCTGCCTTCGGCGACATCACGCTTTTCTCCAGTAGTGAGCGTGTAAAAAGTAAATCCTCCTCCTGTCTGCCTTCGGCGACATCACGCTTTTCTCCAGTAGTGAGCGTGTAAAAAGTAAATCCTCCTCCTGTCTGCCTTCGGCGACATCACGCTTTTCTCCAGTAGTGAGCGTGTAAAAAGTAAATCCTCCTCCTGTCTGCCTTCGGCGACATCACGCTTTTCTCCAGTAGTGAGCGTGTAAAAGTAAATCCTCCTCCTGTCTGCCTTCGGCGACATCACGCTTTTCTCCAGTAGTGAGCGTGTAAAAAGTAAATCCTCCTCCTGTCTGCCTTCGGCGACATCACGCTTTTCTCCAGTAGTGAGCGTGTAAAAAGTAAATCCTCCTCCTGTCTGCCTTCGGCGACATCACGCTTTTCTCCAGTAGTGAGCGTGTAAAAAGTAAATCCTCCTCCTGTCTGCCTTCGGCGACATCACGCTTTTCTCCAGTAGTGAGCGTGTAAAAAGTAAATCCTCCTCCTGTCTGCCTTCGGCGACATCACGCTTTTCTCCAGTAGTGAGCGTGTAAAAAGTAAATCCTCCTCCTGTCTGCCTTCGGCGACATCACGCTTTTCTCCAGTAGTGAGCGTGTAAAAAGTAAATCCTCCTCCTGTCTGCCTTCGGCGACATCACGCTTTTCTCCAGTAGTGAGCGTGTAAAAAGTAAATCCTCCTCCTGTCTGCCTTCGGCGACATCACGCTTTTCTCCAGTAGTGAGCGTGTAAAAAGTAAATCCTCCTCCTGTCTGCCTTCGGCGACATCACGCTTTTCTCCAGTAGTGAGCGTGTAAAAAGTAAATCCTCCTCCTGTCTGCCTTCGGCGACATCACGCTTTTCTCCAGTAGTGAGCGTGTAAAAAGTAAATCCTCCTCCTGTCTGCCTTCGGCGACATCACGCTTTTCTCCAGTAGTGAGCGTGTAAAAAGTAAATCCTCCTCCTGTCTGCCTTCGGCGACATCACGCTTTTCTCCAGTAGTGAGCGTGTAAAAAGTAAATCCTCCTCCTGTCTGCCTTCGGCGACATCACGCTTTTCTCCAGTAGTGAGCGTGTAAAAAGTAAATCCTCCTCCTGTCTGCCTTCGGCGACATCACGCTTTTCTCCAGTAGTGAGCGTGTAAAAAGTAAATCCTCCTCCTGTCTGCCTTCGGCGACATCACGCTTTCTCCAGTAGTGAGCGTGTAAAAAGTAAATCCTCCTCCTGTCTGCCTTCGGCGACATCACGCTTTTCTCCAGTAGTGAGCGTGTAAAAAGTAAATCCTCCTCCTGTCTGCCTTCGGCGACATCACGCTTTTCTCCAGTAGTGAGCGTGTAAAAAGTAAATCCTCCTCCTGTCTGCCTTCGGCGACATCACGCTTTTCTCCAGTAGTGAGCGTGTAAAAAGTAAATCCTCCTCCTGTCTGCCTTCGGCGACATCACGCTTTTCTCCAGTAGTGAGCGTGTAAAAATAAATCCTCCTCCTGTCTGCCTTCGGCGACATCACGCTTTTCTCCAGTAGTGAGCGTGTAAAAAGTAAATCCTCCTCCTGTCTGCCTTCGGCGACATCACGCTTTTCTCCAGTAGTGAGCGTGTAAAAAGTAAATCCTCCTCCTGTCTGCCTTCGGCGACATCACGCTTTCTCCAGTAGTGAGCGTGTAAAAAGTAAATCCTCCTCCTGTCTGCCTTCGGCGACATCACGCTTTTCTCCAGTAGTGAGCGTGTAAAAAGTAAATCCTCCTCCTGTCTGCCTTCGGCGACATCACGCTTTTCTCCAGTAGTGAGCGTGTAAAAAGTAAATCCTCCTCCTGTCTGCCTTCGGCGACATCACGCTTTCTCCAGTAGTGAGCGTGTAAAAAGTAAATCCTCCTCCTGTCTGCCTTCGGCGACATCACGCTTTTCTCCAGTAGTGAGCGTGTAAAAAGTAAATCCTCCTCCTGTCTGCCTTCGGCGACATCACGCTTTTCTCCAGTAGTGAGCGTGTAAAAAGTAAATCCTCCTCCTGTCTGCCTTCGGCGACATCACGCTTTTCTCCAGTAGTGAGCGTGTAAAAAGTAAATCCTCCTCCTGTCTGCCTTCGGCGACATCACGCTTTTCTCCAGTAGTGAGCGTGTAAAAAGTAAATCCTCCTCCTGTCTGCCTTCGGCGACATCACGCTTTTCTCCAGTAGTGAGCGTGTAAAAAGTAAATCCTCCTCCTGTCTGCCTTCGGCGACATCACGCTTTTCTCCAGTAGTGAGCGTGTAAAAAGTAAATCCTCCTCCTGTCTGCCTTCGGCGACATCACGCTTTTCTCCAGTAGTGAGCGTGTAAAAAGTAAATCCTCCTCCTGTCTGCCTTCGGCGACATCACGCTTTTCTCCAGTAGTGAGCGTGTAAAAAGTAAATCCTCCTCCTGTCTGCCTTCGGCGACATCACGCTTTTCTCCAGTAGTGAGCGTGTAAAAAGTAAATCCTCCTCCTGTCTGCCTTCGCGACATCACGCTTTTCTCCAGTAGTGAGCGTGTAAAAAAGTAAATCCTCCTCCTGTCTGCCTTCGGCGACATCACGCTTTTCTCCAGTAGTGAGCGTGTAAAAAGTAAATCCTCCTCCTGTCTGCCTTCGGCGACATCACGCTTTTCTCCAGTAGTGAGCGTGTAAAAAGTAAATCCTCCTCCTGTCTGCCTTCGGCGACATCACGCTTTTCTCCAGTAGTGAGCGTGTAAAAAGTAAATCCTCCTCCTGTCTGCCTTCGGCGACATCACGCTTTTCTCCAGTAGTGAGCGTGTAAAAAGTAAATCCTCCTCCTGTCTGCCTTCGGCGACATCACGCTTTCTCCAGTAGTGAGCGTGTAAAAAGTAAATCCTCCTCCTGTCTGCCTTCGGCGACATCACGCTTTTCTCCAGTAGTGAGCGTGTAAAAAGTAAATCCTCCTCCTGTCTGCCTTCGGCGACATCACGCTTTTCTCCAGTAGTGAGCGTGTAAAAAGTAAATCCTCCTCCTGTCTGCCTTCGGCGACATCACGCTTTTCTCCAGTAGTGAGCGTGTAAAAAGTAAATCCTCCTCCTGTCTGCCTTCGGCGACATCACGCTTTCTCCAGTAGTGAGCGTGTAAAAAGTAAATCCTCCTCCTGTCCTGCCTTCGGCGACATCACGCTTTTCTCCAGTAGTGAGCGTGTAAAAGTAAATCCTCCTCCTGTTCTGCCTTCGGCGACATCACGCTTTTCTCCAGTAGTGAGCGTGTAAAAAGTAAATCCTCCTCCTGTCTGCCTTCGGCGACATCACGCTTTTCTCCAGTAGTGAGCGTGTAAAAAGTAAATCCTCCTCCTGTCTGCCTTCGG